>NC_086007.1:9931799-10224299 GCF_030014385.1 Trichomycterus rosablanca | reverse complement strand
CGATCAGCTTTGTGTACGGAGAGTCACACCCTGATCACATTATTCCTCGACTCTGAGCAGACACCATCAACCAGCCAGCAGAGGTCGTAATTCGCTCAGTTATGAGGAAAGCCTATCCGGCATCGTTCATGCAGCCACCCAGCCGGATGGCAGAGCTGAGATTCGATACGATGTACTCGAAATCCCAGCTCTGGTGTGCTAGCGTGTTTTACCGCTGCGCCAAAATTCTGGTTTTAAACCAATTTTATGTAAATTGTTCAAAATATTTAAGCTATAAAATGATGATCAATGTCATCTGTGCACATTAAAAGCAGTATATCATGTTCAAAACATATAGATAAGGTCAAAAGTTTACATACACTTGTAGGAGACATAAGATTACAATGCAAAGGATTGGGACACATTTCAAAGAGGATGCAATACGCTGAGTCAAAAATATACATACAACAACTTAGATTAACTTTAATACTGTAAAACGTTCTATAATATAATTTAACTTTGAAGTATGTGTTTTAATCATTCCGTTTCAGAAATAAACTGTATGTAAACTACAACACTACTGTGTTGTTTGTTTTCATTTGGCTAGTGAGAGGTTTTGTCATTTCTATTTGTGATGCTAATTTCAGCTAATGCTATTGATTTGCTAAATACATTATACAGTCAGCTAATGCCACCTTGTGTCAACAGAGTGATGTAAATTAAAGGTCTAGCATATACATCACCAATATATTAAACTTGCTTGTAAACATCTTTACTTTCTAATCCAGGAAAAGAAACATGAATAAACACGTTGTTTGTTGCTACCTGCTAGCTAGTGACTAATGTGCTTCATATATCAACAATTTTAACCTAGCATAGCTTGTGTGTGTGCTAATTGGTGCATATATTGAAGTTATATGTATTTTCCATCAGGTTCAAACTGTTTTATTTTTGAAGTCGCTGCAGTTTGACACCGTAATCAAGTTAGATTATCTCAGTCAACCTGATAAATCTAAGCATTAGCAGTGAATTAGCCATGTATGTAGCCCCTGAGGCAAAGTTTCTCTTTTTCTTTCCTTTCTCTGTTTTTAACTGCACTATTTGTTTTGAACATATCCTGCACTGCATCATTTGTGCCTCATTTTTACAGTCGTTTGATTCGATGCTTCCGTACTTTAATATCCAGACTCTAGTATTTGCCGTGCCGTGTCCTCATGCGTAATTCTTTCTCCCTCGCCTGAGAGGCATACCAAATTTCTCTGAAATACACACTCAGTATTCAGAGTCACAGCCTGAAAGCCTGCCTCTCAGCACCAGATCACATTTCTGTAACTACATAATAGAGCTGATTTCAAAAGACAGACACAAAACGTATCAGAGCGAGCAACAGATTAAGCTCTATACGGCCTTATCGTTTCATATGAAGTGAAACGTTGCTTTTTTGCCTTTTCACACTTTTTGCTTGGTTAAGGACTGAGCATAGATGAGCCATCGAACACAGTGAGCATTAACAATGCCTCTGAAAGCAAGGGTGACGAGTAGAGAAAAGGAGCACTAGGCATAGAAAACATTGGCAGATAAGTGTAGACTACATAATGCACTTCAGAAAGCCTTCAATTAGGAAATCCCTACTTTGATTCTCTCCTAATTGAAAATTTTTAACCGGTACATGTCCTGTATTGAAACACAGCCATCACAAACCAAGGGTGAAGCACCTGCTTGGTCCAAACAGTCATTTTATTTATTTTATTAGGATTTTAAGGTCACGTTTTACACACTTTGGTTACATTCATGACAGGACAGGTAGTTACTGGTTACACAATTTATTAGTTAACACAGTCATGGACAATTTTAAATCCCCAATTCACCTCACTTGCATATCCTTGGGCTGTGGGAGGAAACCTGGGCAGACACAGCAAACTCCACACAGAAATGACCCGGACCGCTCCACCTGGGAACCGAACCCGGGAATCGAACCCAGGACCTTCTTGCTGTGAGGCAACAGTGCTACCCACCAAGCCACCACATCGGTGTGGGTGTAATTCATTTAGTCATATAGGGTTTGCTTTGACCTTGCGTGTATACTTTGTCTTCAAATCTTCAGATTTTCTGTACAACTGCCAGTCTGTTATATTAAATAAAGAAAATAATAAATAATAAAGCTCGACCATAATTAGTCAGTTTTGTAAAACTGTTGGTAAACTACTGTAAAAAAAAATTTGATTGTCTGTCAAATACAGTTGGCTTATTTAACTGCATCGTTAAATTTTGGGCTGGCCATTTGGAGGACACATATCAGTGCACCCTAAGTGCTGGTTCCAAGCCTGGATAAATAGGAGATTTGAGTCAGGAAGGGCATCTGATGTAAAAACTGTGCAGACTAAAAACTGTGATGACTGTGATGACCCCTAACCCGGAGCAGCTTAAAGAAATCAATCAATCCTAAATTGACAGGATTTGGGATATGGGAAGAACATATCAGTGCACCCTTAGTGCTGGTCCCAGGCCTGGACAAATAGGAGGGTTGCGTCAAGAAGGGCATCTGGCCTGAAAACTGTGCCAATTCAAATATGCAGACTAATAATCTCAGTGGCGACCTGTAATGGGAGCAGCCTAAAGCAATCAATCAATCCTAAACATGGTCCAAGCATATAGACAGACAGACAATTAAGAAAGGCAAATTCACTTACTGGCAGGATTTGGGAGGAATCTACTGTAACACCTATGGGATTTAGCAAATGTAACAATTAAGCAACAATTAAGGGTTGAGGGTCTTGCTCAGGGACCCAGTAGTACCAATCTGGCAGAGAAGGACCTTAACCAGCAACCATCTGATCACTAATCCAGTACTTAAACACTGAGCTACAACTGTCCAGGACTAGAATATCCATACAAACATGCAGTCATGAGGATTTTTTTTAAAGACTGGAATGGTACAGTGTCCATTATACCAAATTATTTTATTAAATACTGCAAATGCAATAAATTAAAAAATATAGTTTAGCAAGATTTTAAACAATTGGCAAGTCTGGGCGTACTACAGTAAAAACAACTAGACTTTACGCTGTGCTAATTACCTCCCGCATGTTCTATTTGACCTAGGAATTGTAATAGCAACTGCAATCCTACTTAAATGTAAATACCAGTTTATTAAAATAAAGGAACTGTTTTTAAAGAGGTACCTGGCAGGTCTTACTATGTTCCCTTATGAGCCATTTTGTAAAATCCTCTAACAAATGCTGGAGATAAAGCAACAAGCTGTTTAATTCCAGAGCTTCGAGGTGTCTGCTGCAGGTAATATGGGTGATATTGTTTCAGTGGCTCATTAGGTGGTGTAAGTGAATAAACAGAAGCATTTTCCCTTTCTACTGGTAATCGGGTCCTTGTTCTGTCAAAGGTTTGACAAAAAATTGCTATGGAAAGATATATCTTGGTTATTGTTTATTTAGGTGCCATTAGAGCACAAGCTGGGCTCTGATGGATGTTCAATATGATATAAATATCAAGGGAAACGGTAAAAGTGACACCAGGGCTGTTACTGTTTCAACAATAGAGCAATGCGATTGAACCTTCTATTATGTTTTGCTTACATTCAGTATGTAAAGCCGCTACTGCAGACCACCGGGTTCCAATCTTTTGTTTCAGTCAAACAGAGCAGCATGGGGATTCACATAGCTCGGAGGCACAGAACTCCATTCCTTGGTGTCGGCGCTACCCCTGACTGTCAGCCTCAGGGTAAACTATATAACAAATGCAAATCGCCATCGCCGTACATCAAAGATCAAACCCTCCTTTAAGCAAGTCACTTCATCACAAGTGACCGGTGGTGGGCTGCTGAGAAAGCAGAGACTTCTTGAGTTGCAAAACCAACAAACAACACATGGACCTTTAGATTACTACCAGATGTCTAGAACCTTCTTAATGTGATTGCCAGCATTTGGGTGCCTACGTGACAACAATTGATCTATTTTATTATGCAGTGTCAAGGGACTGGGGAAGAATCTAAGTGCCTACAGTCATTCACACCTACATGCTAAGTTCTGTGTTCATGCTGAATTTAAAAACTACTTCACATGTAGTATGGCAACATGAACAGGATTTAAATTGAAATTCCTCAGCCGTGAATTCTGTTGTCGTTGTTGTTTTGGGAACTAGAAATGACCATTTTGAGAACAAATAAATGTGGTTTTAATTAACCCCTCAATGGTCTAGTCAACAATTTTGTTGAGCTTACTTTGAGTCTAAATACTTGGGTAAAAATAAGCTGTATTTAAATAATCTTGTTTGGGTTGTATCTACTCCTTGGTTGACGTGTGTTAAACTTAAAAATATTGGTAGATGGTTTTAAGAAAACAGCCTTTCTAACTTATATGCCAACTTGAAGCTAGCAGCTGAAAAATCATCCATGGAAGTTGGAACTGTTTGGTAAAAAATACTGTGTGCAGTAGTATAAATATTAATTGTTGTTGGTATTGTCCCAAAAACCTAAAAGATGCAAAGAAATAAGGGTTAAGCATAATTTTCATGCATACTTTTAGGCTTTTATGACCCAAAGCAATTCAAGCAATTGAGGTTTGAGGGGCTTATTGAAGAGCCCAGTAGCAACTTGGTGTTGGTGGTGTTTAAACCAGCAACCTTCTGATCATTAGTGTTTTATCTGTGCATTTAGTTACGATTATTTCAACTCCAAATTATTATTATTTTATATGTGTGTGCAACTGAATCTTTATTAGTCAAATTACATGTTAGTAAGTCTATGTATGTATTTACTTTTCCCTTAGTCATAGTTACATAAGCCTTATGTAAAATCAAAGCATAAACATCTGGATATTAGAATAGTCGTGACCAATTGCATAGATTCTATGGAAGTAAAACTTTATAAAGTGAGTCAGAAGCAGCACAACAGCGACCAACACCGTCTTGTTCAGTGGTAAATTGGTGTTGGTGGTGTTTAAACCAGCAACCTTCTGATCATTAGCACCTTATAATTAGCCTTGTTTTACTTATCTGTGCATAATAAATCTTTATTAGTCAAATTACACTTGAAACCTCGTCCAGAAACCCATAATGTTCTATCCAACACAATGAGCACATGTACTGAATAGTAAGTAAGTATATGTATGTATTTACTTTTACCTTAGTCATAGTTACATAAGCCTCAAGTAAAATCAAAACACAAACTTCTGGATATTAGAATAGTCGTGACCAATTGTAACGATTCTATGGAAGTAAAACTTCATAAAGTGAGTCAGAAGCAGCACAACAGCAACCAACACCGTCTTGTTCAGTGGTAAATTGGTGTTCGTGGTGTTTAAACCAGCAACCTTCTGATCATTAGCCCCTTATAATTACCCTAACGTTTTACTTATCTGCAAATCTGACCATGCTTATTTCAGTTACAAATTATTATTACAGTATTTTATTAGTGTGTGCAGGTGAATCTTTATTAGTCAAATTACACCTAAAACCCCATCCAGAAAACCATCATGTTCTACCTAACACAATGAGCACATGTACTGAATAGTAAGTAAGTCTATGTATGTATTTACTTTCACCTTAGTCATAGTTACATAAGCCTTATGTAAAATCAAAACACAAACATCTGGATATTAGAATAGTCGTGACCAATTGCAAAGATTGTATGGAAGTAAGACTTTATAAAGTGAGTCAGAAGCAGCACAACAGCAACCAACACCGTCTTGTCCATGCAGGAATGTGCTTCTGATAAACAGCTCATTAGTGCAGAGTGACAAAGTCAAATTGATTCTCAGCGATGACACCAGTCAACCTGATCAGTACACGACACTCAATAGTCACATCATTAAAAAAAGCTAGATAAACTGTTTAATACAGATAAACCTTATGTTGATAAAGTTATGTTGTTAGTGCCAATTAGCATGTAGACAAATGAAATGAACAGGAATAAAATGTGGTCATGCATAAGCATGTATGCTGTGTTCAATTTGCCAACAGTCCAGTTGTAGCAGTTTATTAGTTTAGTTGCAATAGTTTTGTTGTGTTATTTTACAATAAATTCTTACAGACTCCTAAAGCCTTATTCAATATTCATACCCTCCTGTACTACTTGTCTTGTTAAGCGTGGCACAGTGGCTAAGTGGGTAGCACTGTCGCCTCACAGCAAGAAGGTCCTGGGTTCGATCCCCAGGTGGGGCGGTCTCAGTCCTTTCTGTGTGGAGTTTGCATGTTCTCCCCGTGTCTGTGTGGGATTCCTCCTGGTGCTCCGGTTTCCTCCCACAGTCCAAAGACATGCAAGTGAGGTGAATTGGAGACACTAAATTGTCCATAACTGTTCGATATAACCTTGTGAACTGATGAACCTTGTTCCTGTCATGAATGTAACCAAAGTGTAAAAAATTACGTTAAAATCCTAATAAACAAACCAGTTCTCTTGTTTAAGTGAATTTAAATAATAAAATTAATAATCATGTGTAGGAATGGATCATCTTTGATCAATCAGAAAAAGTCCTCTAATAATATATACATACATATCTACACTACTTAAAACATCAAAACAATCATGTTGTTATACCTGTGTTGCATAAGACATTGTAGAAGAATATATATATATATATATATATATATATATATATATTATATAAATAATGTGTTCTTTATTTATAACTGATGGATAGTTCTAGAATCAACAATGCATTTCTATATTTTGTTTTACCTTATTATACCCCATAAGTACAACTTTTTTCATATTCTGTTAGACACAGAAGGCCGAAAAAATCTGTTTATTAATATTAACTATTTACAGAAGGCAACAATCATTTTAAATACTGGTATCTTATACTAAAGAATGCACTCCAACAAGACAAGGGATGAAATCTGGCATGACAAGGGCAATGAAGCAAGACTCACTAAGGTCACTAAACAAGACAGCCAACAATGGTAATCAGCATGCAATTTGGGTACACTGGGAACAATAGAGGGAACAAACTGTCTGCTGAATGAAGTTTTCTCAAGCAGACTTTTCAACTTAATCAGGTTCTCAAAGTAAGATTTAAAATGCTGCTGTGCTGTGAAAAGCACTGGAGTAACGACACAGATGTCAAAAAACAAAGAATTACAGGAACTGGTGTGGCATTGGGAGCAGTAACTGTTCTGATACGCTTTAATACGCTTCAAAATAAAGGCTGGGTATTGTAATACAACTATATATTATAGTAGAGGTAGAGTGAAGGAAAGGAAGGAACCCTCTGAAAGTATATAAAGTATAAATTGAAGTAGCATATGTGGCCCCGGATTAATGCTTTCAGACTGAAACAGCTAGTGAGTAACAGGTATGTCATTCTGTAAACTGGGTGTAAACTGCTTTTTGACTTTTTTGTAGTGTTTATATTCTCCACTAAGGTGTTTCTGCTGTTTAATCCAGACTTCACTTCCCTGTAGGCCTGAATAAAAAAACCTCAGGCATCCGACACCTTTTCAAAAAATTTTGCCCATGAGCTACACGAGCTACAAAGTAACTAGTCGAGTCTTTTTATCATCATCCCATCCATAAATACTCAAGATGAAACATTTCGCCTCCAGGATCATAATGTAGCACACAAGACAAGTACTATGTACCAAAAACGACAAGAAATAGACAAAAGCAGTGAATTAAAGTATATAAAATATATAAAGTGCAGGTACTGTGCCAGAGACTCATTAGCAGATAGTATCTAGGGTGCATCACTCACCGTCGGCGGCCGCAGAGCCGGGAGCACACACGTTCACGTTTCCTGACCCGGTCTTAACTAAGAAGGAAGAAGCGGGGCCAAACTCATCCTCCGACTCAGAGTCGGGGTCGGCTCGAAGCCCATTGTTACCTAGCAACCTTCCCTGGCTCTCACTGGCTGCGTGGGCAAGGGGCGGGTAATGGGAGGTGCCGGGGGAAGAGGAGCCAGAGGAGCAATGTAGAGGAGGACCTGAGAATGAAACACAGGCACAACACACACCGGAGAAAACGTAAAACAACACACGCCACGAAAACATGCAAAGTGAAATGGAATTAAAAATGGCATGAATGGAAGCTCTTTGTCTGCCCCCCTGCTTTCACAGAGAGGGGCTTGAAATGTCACAGCTGGAAGCACAGCCAGGCGTTTGGAGGGAACCTAGTAGTCAGGGTGGGGTGTGGGCTTCGACACATCAAAAACACTTCAAAAGACAGAGAGCTTTTGTCAACAGAAAATTTATAAAAGAATGAGGAACATGTAGAGATGGTACTGAAATTACTTAACAGTAGACAATGAACCTGTGGGATTATTAATTTGTGTTAAGTGTTGAGTATAAAACTTTACATTTTTTATTTTAATTGTATTTTTTTTAAATAATATCTTAATTGTTTTGTATCGTTTTGTTTCATTAAGCATCTGCTGTGTGAATCAACTGTTAAGGCCATTTAAGAGCAGTGACTGTGTACAGACTAATACAACAGAACAGCAGGTACTAATCTGATGAAGATTTTACAACATATCTGGGGCAGCACGGTGGCTCAGTAGCACTGTCGCCTCACAGCAAGAAGGTCCTGGGTTCGATCCACAGGCGGGGCGGTCCGGGTCCTTTCTGTGCGGAGTTTGTATGTTCTCCCCGTGTCTGTCTGGGTTTTCTCCGGGAGCTTCGGTTTCCTCCCACAGTCCAAAAACATGCAGTCAGGTTAATTGGAGACACTGAATTGCCTTATAGGTGAATGGGAGTGTGTATGTGTGTGTCTGCTCTGAGATGGACTGGTGCCCCGTCCAGGGTGTTGCTGTGTGCCTTGCGGCCATTGAAAAGCTGGGATAGGCTCGAGGCTTCATATTAATGACCATGATTTTGAAATGGAACGTCCACCAATGTCCACTCTTCCTCCAGAATTTTAAGATAGTCTGATCACTAGTCTAGCCACTTTCTTTTATTTTCTATTTTATTAATGCATTTTCTTCCTTTTTCTCCTGAATGCATTCAAGGAGGGTATATCTGCCTTCTCCATGCCCCTTCCAAAGTGTACACAGTCCCTCAACCCCATTGTTTTCGCCTGTGCGTTGGTAGATACGCACATGAGGCTATACACTTCTGCACAGGCAACTCGATCTGCTAACCACTGTCCTTGCACAGCATATGAAGAGCCCACCCACTTAGTCCGGCTTTTCCCACTCAGCGGACTCGATGGACAATTTTGTCTGCTGCAGACACTGCCAATTGTGCCCTCTAGATGGCGCCCAGCCGACCGGTAGCAGAGCCGAGAATTCGAACCGGGCTGCTCTGAATCTCAGCGCTGGTGTGCTAGCGGAATAAAAGGCCCCACTTTTTATTTAGACATCCCCAATCCAACTTGATGACCACCTTGGATGACACTCAATGTCTTTTAAGGCGCTTTATAACTGACCTATAAATGACTTGACTTATAGGCAGGTGTCGACTTACAGTACTTTGAGCCATATACAGTGCAGCTAACAAGTAACATAGTTTAATATTTTAAGCATGAAGAGATGGGTTAGATGTGCTACAAGGATAAATATTCTTAATAAAGGTATTAACAGTAATGGTTACTTAAAAACCTTCAGTCAAATTAGCCCCAATAGTTTCTAAATCAGCTGAACTTAAATATAAAATGATATTCAGTGTAAACATTGCGTGAGATGAAATTACTATAACTTGCATATAAAACATTCCATGTAGCTCTTTTCCATGCAGCATGGTTACACGTATAATAACTTTCATGCAACACAGCACAGAGACTGAAATGGAAAGTCGTTTAAAATATAATGGATCCTAGAATAGGAGCACAACCGCCACACTGCTAAAAAGCCATTAACGAGAAGGCGGGGACCTGATGCCTAGGGCTCGTGATTGGGACAGAATGACAGCGCAGACTTCCTTACATTGTCTTCCGATTCCCCATTTAAGACTCATTGTCTTCTTACTTCCTTTTGTCATGGGGAATTGATTCCCGGCAGTGGCCCTAATAAAGTGTGATTAACATTTGATATCGTTCTGCCGCACGTCGAAAATGAAGTGCTTAAGTAACATCACTGCTATGAGCTCAGCAAATCAGTCTAGACTTCCTGCCTCATCAAGTAAAATTAATACTGATGGAAAAGGAAAGAATTTTGGAAGAAGAATGGCTTTATTTGTCATATATACATGAACACGTGTACAGTACAATTGAATTATTTTTCTGTATATTCCAGCTTGTTTTGGAAGCTCGGGTCAGAGTGAGGGGTCAGACATTGTACGACGCCCCTGGAGCAGACCGGGCCCAACAGTGGTTGTTACTCAGCCATAACATTAAAACCACCTCCTTGTTTCTACACTCACTGTCCATTTTATCAGCTCCACTTACCATATAGAAGCACTTTGTAGTTCTACAATTACTGACTGTAGTCCATCTGTTTCTCTGCATGCTTTGTTAGCCCCCTTTCATGCTGTTCTTCAATGGTCAAGACCCCCACAGGACCACCACAGAGCAGGTATTTTGTGGGTGGTGGATCATTCTCAGCACTGCAGTGACACTGACATGGTGGTGGTGTGTTAGTGTGTGTTGTGCTGGTATGAGTGGATAAGACACAGCAGCACTGATGGAGAGGGAGTTTTTAAACACCTCACTAGCACAGCTGGACTTAGAATAGTCCACCAACCAAAAATATTCAGCCAACAGCGCCCCGTGGGCAGCGTCCTGTGACCACTGATGAAGGTCTTGAAGATGACCAACTCAAACAGCAGCAATAGATTAATGATCGTCTCTGACTTTACATCTACAAGGTGGACCAACTAGGTAGGAGTGTCTAATAGAGTGGACAGTGAGTGGACACGGTATTTAAAAACTCCAGCAGCGCTGCTGTGTCTGATCCACTCATACCAGCACAACACACACTAACACTAAATACCACCACCATGTCAGTGTCACTGCAGTGCTGAGAATGATCCACCACCCAAGTAATACCTACTCTGTAGTGGTCCTGGGAGAGTCCTGATCATTAAAGAACAGCATGAAAGGGGGCTTACAAAGCATGCAGAGAAACAGATGGTCTACAGTCAGTGTAATTATAGAACTACAAAGTGCTTCTATATGGTAAGTGGAGCTGATAAAATAGACTGTGAGTGCAGAAACAAGGAGGTGGTGTTAATGTTATGGCTGATCAGTGTATATATACTCACTAAATCTTTTGCATAAGACACAATTAATATAATTACCATTAAACCCTGGGAAAGTTTCCAGCTGAATCCCAACATAATCACCATTACTCCTGTACAGTCTCCAACTCATTACATTTTCATAAGGTCTTACAGGTTACTGCTGTGTGAAATATTCCCTAAAATCTTCCTAATTAGGTGTATTAATAATCAAAAACAAGACCAAATTATTGCCAAAAATCCACACTATTAAAACAAGCAAATAAAAATAATAAAATAAATTAATTAATTAAAATAAAAAATCTATTAATTAATTAATTAAAATAAAAAATATATTAATTAATTAATAAAAATAAAAATTATAGAATAAATGAAAAAAATTAAATAAAAATTAAATAAATTAATAATGATAATAATCATAATAATAATAACAAACAAAAATACAAAAGAATAATTTTACTAAAATTTAACTAGCTGCTTAATTATGTTTTTGGCATAAGCAAGGAAAGTTTAGAATCCACTCATATAGCGAACACTTAGTTTTAGAAAAACACAAGAAAACTTTTATTTGCATATGATTGTTCTGCCCTTTACGTGATGTTGTTTGGAGCTTTTCTGCAGCATCAGCACACATTTGAGTTTCAGTACACACTCATACACATACTGTTTACTCTGCATTCTCTCCATATGGCCTCTCTCCACCGGGACCTGGCCTTTAAACCTGTCTGTGACAGTAATGCTCTGTGGGACTCGAGCCCTGCAAGGGCCACCCACATTAGTGAAGAAGCACTGTCTCTCCTCAAAAAAAATCACCTAATTAAGTCATGCGGTGAACAAACAGGAGACCCCAATTTGCAGAAAGGCTGAGACGTTGTAGTCGCCATAGTAACCCCTACCGTGTTCTGTATTTTTTCCACACGGATCAGCCAAAAATCAAGCCAATTGGTACAAACAGCAGGGAGTCCCGGTACTTTTGATTGCCAGGCTAGACATATGGACCTTCCTCAGGCACCGCACACTAGTCCTGGTTTGAAGGGTTTATTTTTTCATTGACCCATATCATTGAATGTGCTGCCCTTGTCAATCAGGAGGGGGGTGTATGCTGTTTTGTGATGAACTGGTGCCCTTTCCACAGTGTATTCCTGCCTTGAGCTCAAAGTTTCCTAATGTAGGTGTGGAACAGTGATTCACAGACTCACTGACTCACCCACTCACTCAACTCAACCTAAAACATAGCTTGACAAATACGGCTTGGCATTTGGTATGACAAATATGGACAATAGTACTGCCAAAGCTCAGTTACATATTTAGGGAAAATAGTAAAAAGAAAAATTATAATGTATAAAAATAGTTACAAATATACGAAGGATCTTCAAAAAGTTTCCGCACTTGTATATTTTGGTTGGAAACGGTGAGGGTGGAAGAAGTAGTCATTGGTCATGTCTGAGAGACTGAGAGAGAGCTTATAGTCCGAATTTAGCGTCATCTGATTTTCACCTTTTTGGACACTTAAAGAAGCTTTAAGGGGAAGAAGATTTTCACGTGATAATATGAAATAAGTGGTGCATCAGTGGCTACACGTTCAACCAAAAAAATTTTTTGCGGATGGCATTAAAATGGTACAACGCTGGGAAAAATCCATCACAAAGGAAGGTGACTGTATAAAAGTGATGTCATTTGTTTTGGAAATTCTTAATAAATAGAGTTTAAAAAGTGAAGAAACTTTTTGAAGAACCCTCAGACTAAATGAAAGCAGTAATAAAAATAAAAATGTGTGTGAGTGTGTGTGTGTGGCATGGTCACCCACTGTCCCTTAACTGATAGCAGGTGTGTGTGTGTGTGTGTAGAGTGCTAGTGCCAGTGTGCAGGTCTCTCTGTGCTCCCCCAGTAGGTGGGGCAGTTTGTCTGGGTCTGAGAGGGAGTTAAGGTTGGGATGATGGTACTGAATTTAGGGAAGAATTGGGTCTGAATGTGTAGTGTTTGGTACATTGGGTGAGGAAGTGCAGCTCTGTCTTTGCAAACTGTACTGAGAGTGCAGTGCTGGCACAGGCTGTCTTCTCGGGGCAGCCAGGACCGGGTGTGTCGCCCCATCTCCACAATCTGTACCTCGTCAAGGTGTTTCTTAATTTAGGGTCAGACACAGTGCTCAGGAAATCTGCCAGGCAAAATAACACTGCATTTTATTTTTGTCTAGTTTCAGTTTCCCAATAATATATTAATGCTGAGTGTTTGTGTAATTTGGTTCATTCTAAATGGGTTTCTCCTGTTCCGAAGTCAGTGGTGTGCCAGTGTGTATCTAATGTGTAGGTGGTGTCTAGGTGCGGTGACTCAGAATCAGCTGGATCAGGGGACTCACTCACTCACACCTTGAAGCAATTAAGGGCAGCCTGTCCACCTACTACTTGGTTCTGGGACTGGAGTATCCACGGAAATTCACAGCTTCTCACAGACTGTGTAAATAGGTTAAGGATTGGTCAAAGGGTGGGGAGTTCCTAATTACTATTCCTTTTAACTTGCACCACATGCTTATTGGCTGAAGAGAACTGCCAACTAGCTAACATCTCCTCAAACAAGTCTGATGTCACCAACCATTTACTTTCTTTCCCACTTCAGTAAAAGAACCCTAACATGTACCAGCAAGTAGAATTTGCTCTTGTAGTGGCAAGAAGTTGAATTCCCAATTGGCCTTTCCTCTGGTTTAGACAGTGGTTGCTGTGTTTGTTGAGTGCCGCGTCAGACCAGCCCACTGGCATCATTAAGAAACAAACTCGAGTTTGCACTGTAGTGGGCTGGTGCATTAGACTGCTGTTCCACCAGAGCACCTGAGTTCCATTACAGCCAAGTCATGTTGAACAGCTTTAAATATAAGTGATAAATTTAGTAATACAGTGGTACCTTGAAACTCAACGTCAATTGGTTCTGGGAGTGGTGTCGAGCTTAAAATATGTTGAGTTTCAAGGTATTTTTATCCATTAGGATGTATGGGAAACCTGTTAATGCGTTCCATGGTCCGGTGGAACTGTATACATTTTAGGTTAATGTAAAATAATGGGATTGTTTTTCTGTAAGGGTGCATTGACATGAGAAGTGGCAAAACTGATTTGGCTCTGACTGTACCGTTGTTTTTTATGTGAGTGTGGCAGTGCACAAAGTTAAACATGACTTATTGTACTAAAACAACGAGCGAGGAATTTCATTTGTGGAGAGAACTTATGAGCAGTAATAATTAAGAGAAATTTAGTGTTCCTGTGTTCCTGTGTCTTTTAGTACATTAAACCAAGTTAAGCTTTTTTTTATGATAAGCGTTTTAGACTCTCTCTGAAAAGCTGATTCTTACAATGTCTCAGCACCGTGAGCTAAAACATGTTAGAAGTGTTAGAACACAAGTTTAGAAGTGAAATAGGAGGAAAATCCAGCTAAACACAGATACATGTGGAGCTTTCAGAGTAAACCTGACTGTTATTCAACACAAATGCAGATTCGTCTCATATTCGCACTTAGATGACAGTTTACCGCACCGCTCAAGCCAATCGGTGAACAAAGCGACAGTCGCACACACGTCGAGTTTAAGGAAAACGTTGAGTTCTCGACGAAGGGATTCAGGTTTTAAAGATTTCGAGATTAAGGGACGTCGAGTTACAAGGTACCACTGTACCATATAATCAAAGGTGTCATATGGGGGTTAGGACGATTCTAAGGGCCTGTGACTTCCAGGGCCCTAAAACCTCTTTCTTAATTCTAAATTCCTCCGTCCTTTGTTATTTGACAAAAAGTCAACATCTAGACTTAAGAGCCTTTCTATTGCATCCCCCTATCTACATGAAATGGTTCGGTCTGCCCTCAAACCTGGCGCAAATGCTACTTGCTAGCAGTAATCTGCAACTGTGTAGTGGAGCATCATGTCTCGAGCAGTAGATTTTGACATACAGAGGACGTATGGTGTTACATGAGCCTAGCCATTGGGGGAATAGGGGCAAATATCAGTGCACCATTGATCAACTGCGGTGACCCCTAACTGGAAAAGCCAAAATTAATAATTTAATGTATTACCTCCACAATTAGCAGGGCATTAAATGTAAGGACTACTTAGTTGAATAGGAAGTTGTAGCCTAGTGGTTAAGGTATTGAACTAGTAATCAGAAGGTTGCTGGTTCAAACCCCACCACTGCCAGGTTACCACTATTTGGCCCTTGAGCAAGGTCCCCAACCCTCAATTGCTTAGACTGTATACTGTCAGTCACTGTGGATAAAAGTGTCTGTTAAATGGCGAAAATGTAAATGTAAAATGTAAAAAAGAAGAAGCGCTTTTAAGTTATTTTATTAACAAAACTACAGTTTTGTACTCATCTCTTGTGCTGACTGGTCAACCAATCGAGGCTTATGCACAAAGACTTACATTTAATGAAAGTACAAACCTAAAAATCAATAGCTGGAGTTTCCAATTTAACTCAGTACTGCCTTTGTTCGAGAAAAACACAAGTTACTTTGGTATTGGTGCTTCGTTGTCAAGTCGATTTTTTGTCCTCTCTATTCTCAGTGCAACATATAAGCCTCTCTCTATTTCTCAACTTAATAATGTTTAAACAAGGGCAGGTTGTTTATCTTGCTTAGGATTTTACAAGAGGCTGGTTTAAAACAAATGAAAAGATGGATGGATGAATTGATCCCGGACGAGCCGCCACGAAAATGTGACTTTCCTTCGAGCAGAATCATTATCAGTTTGATAAGCATACAGTAAAGTGGAGGGAAAAAAACAACAACAAATATCTCAGCGTCTCACCTGAAACCTGACAGTGACTTTGGTTGTTAAACTGAAACGGTGCAGATAAAAGCAACCATTTGGAACCATTCAACTTCAGATCAGCTTTTTTAGTGGCTACAAAACATCAAAATGAGTCATAAAAGCAGGACCTGGCAGAGCTCACATCAGCACGGGCTGGTGGGACACAAGCCCAGAAGCTTATCTTCTGTTTTGAGTCATACAGGTTGTGAGTTTGATCTGTAACCTTCAAGTGGAGATGCTTTTACACAAAAAAGGATTTCTGACAGCCATCTTTTCTCAGGGATGAAAAACAAACAGTTAGTACGGGTTCACAAAGGAGAAGTAAACACTGTTTGAACAGTAGACACTGTTGAAATATTAGTGCTGAATATAGGAATAACCTATAACCAGAGGTGTTGTATGGAGCCTGCGACTTCCAGGGGCCAAAAAACTATTAGAACATTAGTGTTTTTTGGCAATATTAAATTATTGAACAATCGAAAATATTATTTAAGACAAAATTCCTCCTCCCTTTTCTTGTCTGGCAAAAAGTAAACATCTATAGACCCTCTCTATTGCAAACCTGATGTGAACGTTACTTGCTAGAAGTAAACTGCAACTGAGTAGTGGAGCATCATGTCTCATTGTATGGAAAAATCTGGTTGCCAAAAACAGAAAGAAATAAAACTAAGAAAAAGCACTTATTTTTAAAGAGTGCATTAGTCCTACATCAAATTGTGAATTCCAAATATGGAATGCACATCGTTGACCAGGCCTGGGGTGTTGGAGCCCAATGTAATATCTTTTCACATGACACAAAATCCTTGGCAGCACCCCTGCCTATAACATACATTATATGGTCAAAACCATGAGCTTGTTAGACATTTCATTCCAATACTATGGGCACATCCACACCCAACTTGTCAAAGTATGCCTGGAGGGGCAACATGGTTTGTTTGTTTGTTTTTAAACACCTCACTGTCACTGCTGGACTGAGAATAGTCCACCAACCAAAAATATATCCAGCCAACAGCGCCCCGTGGGCAGCGTCCTGTGAGCACTGATGAAGGTCTAGAAGATGACCAACTCAAACAGCAGCAATAGATGAGCGATCGTCTCTGACTTTACATCTACAAGGTGGACCAACTAGGTAGGAGTGTCTAATAGAGTGGACAGTAAGTGGACACATTATTCTGATCCACTCATACCAGCACAACACACACTAACACACCACCACCACTGTAACTGCAGTGCTGAGAATGATTATGAGAATAATACCTGCTCTGTGGTGGTCCTGTGGGGGTCCTGACCATTGAAGAACAGGGTGAAAGCAGGCTAAAAAACAGATGGACTACAGTCAGTAATTGTAAAACTACAAAGTGCTTCTATATGGTAAGTGGAGCTAATAAAAAGGACAGTGAGTGTAGAAACAAAGAGGTGGTTTTAATGTTATGGCTGATCGGTGTAAGTTTGTACTTTTAACTTTGACTCGAGTTTGGCTCATGAACAGATAAATCCAGCACTGGATATTCTCATCAGGTTTGCACTGGTATTCCGTGTAACAGTAAAGCATCCCTGCATCCCTGGATTCCCTGCGGCTTGCTATTACACACCTCTGACACATTCTGTCGGTCCATCTGCTGAACTATTTGTCACACGGAGCGCTTTAGGCATCGGCACTACACAATGCTGCTGTATCTGTACTTACTGGTAAAGTCAAACGTGTACTTACGCTGGTTCTAGAACAATTCAAAAATTTTAGTTAATTTCCACGATGTCCTTTTTCTGTGACTAAATCTTTTCAATAATGATTCTGTCTAAAGCTTACATATTACACTGTCAAATCACATTATTATGACCTAACCCTAACCCTGTTATGACCACCAGCTAATATCCAGAGTAACTGCGTGTGCAGCACGGACAGCAGCTACATGGACTGAGAGTGACTCGGGTCCTGGTAGTTGTTACAGGTATCTGAAGCCATGCTACCTGCAGTACATCCCCCAGCTGCTGGAGGGTGCATTGGGGAGGATCCATAAAGCAAACAAGACGATGCTCAAATGAGTTCAAGTCTGTTTTAATGTTTTAATATAGCATAGAAATAACAGAAAAACTACCAAGCAAAACATTATAATGTAAAATATAAAATTATACATTCCTAACAGCTAAATCTGCTAAATTAAAGATAATAACGCAAAATTAAAGTTCTTTAAGAAGAAATAAAAAGGCCTCAGGATCCTCTGGTGTTAAATGTTACTGCACAGCCAATTTACTAGGTGTTGGAGAGTCACACTAATGTTTAAAACCATAAAACCTTTTTTTTCTAAACTGTCAAGCCCACATTTCCCATTAGGCTTACTCAGTGGCAGCAGTGCGGGGTGAGATTAAGGGTGGCACTGCACTTTCCATCAGCTCCTCTGGTTTAGATTTACTCTCACTGGGTTGAGCCATGAAAGTGCTAAAATGTCCTGCATGACAACAACATCAGTCTTCCACAGCAGAGCTGATCGGAAAACAGAAACAAACTGGAGGCTTTATAAAGAAAAACTATAAACACACACTCATTTTATAGAGCAAAGCTTTATGTGATTTAATTGATTTATAATAACTTTATCTATAACATGTAGGGATGTAACAATACACTCTGTGTATGATGACAATTAACCATCGCTGGGGACTTCTCTGTGTCCTTATACATAAGGGTAAAATGAAACAGTAGTCACCCGCCAAGGCTGTAATGTACCAAACTTGCCAACAGGAGCAGTACATGGGCACAGATTATTTAGTATCTAAATAATATTTTAAACACATTTTCTTCTTAATTATAATAATTAACCATAGCTGGGGACCTCTCCGTGTCAATATAAATAAGGGTAAAATGGAACAGTGGTCTCATGTCAAGGCTGTAATGTACCAGACTGTACATGTGCTAACGGGTGCTGGGAAAAATTATACGCAAAATAACTTGGTTGATTAATTTAGAGTTATATAAAATTCTAAATAATATTTTAAACACCTTTACTTGTGTTTGATGACAATTAACCATAGCTGGGATACATAAGGGTAAAATAGAACAGTGATCTCTTGCCAAAACTGTAATGTACCAAACTTGCCAATGGGTGCAGTACATGGGCACAGAAATGCCAAATAGTATCTAAATAATATTCTATATATTCTATTTCTATAGAAATAGAAATATTTCTATTTCTAAAGTATCTATATTCTATTTCCTTCTTAATTATAATAATTAACCAAAACTGGGAACTTCTCCGTGTCTATATAATTAAATGGGAGGTGTGGCTCAAATTTTAAATTGATTAGAACAGAATAATTTTAATGTAATTGTTAAAAAATAAAAGAACATTTTGCACCAGTATTTATTTCCAAACAATAAACACACACACACACACACACACACACACACACACACAGAGAAACTTACATTAAGGTAAAAAGTGTACATATATTTAAAGGGGACATGAATAACTAGAACACATTTATGTGTGTAAACCTTTGCTGGGTCAAAAATATACACAAACTTGAGTGATACATTTAGTGCTATGTAGCTGTAATGTACCAAACTTGCCAATGGGTGCAGTACATGGGCACAGAAATGCCAAATATTATCTAAATAATATTTTAAACACATTTTCTTCTTAATAATAATAATTAACCATAGCTGGGGACCTATGGTTATCCGTGTCTGTATAAATAAGGGTAAAATGAAACATTGGTCTCTTGCCAAGGTTGTAATGTACCAAACTGTACATGTGCCAATGATTGTAGTACATGGGCACAGATATGTCAAATAGTTGTGGTCAGTTATAGGAAATGGGAGGTTGAGCTTTAAATTTTAAATGAATTAGAATAGAATAGTTTAGTTAGAATGTCATTGCTAAAAAATAAAATAAATACAATGCATACATTTCAATCCAGTGTGTTTGTTTCAAAACAATAAAGAGAATGAGAGAGAGAGAGAGAGAGAGCACAAGTACTTAATTATTCTTCATATCACTTGCTCATAAAAGCTCATGCAACATAATATGTCTCAACACTTAAGTGAGACCCAGACTGAAATGCTAATCACTTCCCCTCATGCACCTCATCCAGACTCTCAGCAATAAAGCCTATTATTCTGATTTCCAAGTCCAAGCACTCCCAACTGGCCTGTAAGTCATGACTAGAGACTACACGCCTATTGAAAGGAAGCTTAAAAATGGCTTTGAAAATGGAACATCATTGGAAAAGTCATAAATCTAACCTGACAAAGCCATCCAACAGCGGGCAGTCAATACGGCAATGTTTAAGAGGCTGTAAAGTGTATGAGAAAGTCGAGAACAAAGACTGAGTACTCAAACTCTAGTTTTATAGAAATCGATGAAGAAAATTGATCAGGACAGTTATTTTATAATGATGTAGCTGTAAAGAATTAGAAATGTGAAAGTCTAATCTGAAATAAGCCAACTGTAAAGACGACCCAAAAAGAATCATATGAAAGGAATCATAATTCCAAATTCAGCTTGATTCTTTCTTATTGTTAATAAAATAGATTTACAAAGTGTACTAATGTGATAAAATCTACACCGATCAGCCATAACATTAAATCCCCTTTTTGTTTCTCTCTGTCCATTTTATCAGCTTCACTTTCCATATTGAAGAACTTTGTAGTTCTACAAATTACTACAATTACTGACAATCTACAATTACTGACTGTAGTCCATCTGTTTCTCTGCATGCTTTGTTAGCCCCCTTTCATGTTGTTCTTCAATGGTCAGGACTCTCCCAGGACCACTACAGAGTAGCACTGCTGGAGTTTTTATACACATCACTGTCACTGCTGGATTGAGAATAGTTCACCAACCAAAAATAACCAGCCAACAGCGCCCCATGGGCAGCATCCTGTGACCACTGATGAAGGTCTAGAAGATGACCAACTCAAACAGCAGCAATAGATGAGCGATCGTCTCTGACTTTACATCTACAAGGTGTACCAACTAGGTAGGAGTGTCTAATAGAGTGGACAGTGAGTGGACACGGTATTTAAAAACTCCAGCAGCACTGCTGTGTCTGATCCACTCATACCAGCACAACACACACTAACACACTTGTCACTGCAGTGCTGAGAATGATCCACCACCTAAATAATACCTGCTCTGTGGTGGTCCTGACCATTGAAGAGCAGGGTGAATGCAGGTTAAAAAGTATGTAGAGAAACAGATGGACTACAGGCAGTAATTGTGGAACTACAAAGTGCTTCTATATGGTAAGTGGAGCTGATAAAATGGACAGGATGAGTGCCTTGCACTGTCACTGGGTGTTCTAGGTTTACATTGAACTATTAAGGTAGGCTGTGATGTGTATTGTAGCTTCCATTTATTCTATCATTCAGTTTATAAGTGTAATTTAAAGACTGTCGTGAAATGTGTCCCTTTTTTTTTTTTTTACAAATCTGTAAAATCTGTGATCACTGAAAAACGAGGTCTGTGAAATTAAGCACATTTACCTGGGAATTTAATAGGACCCTACTGATAATCATTAGTCAAAATGAAAATATTACTCCAAATCAGCACAGTGATCTTATCTGTACTTTGTACAGCTTTAAATCGTTTAGGAAACTTGAACAGAGCTCACATGCAGCACAGAGGAAATTGAGTCTGGCCAGCAGCCACGCTGACCTATAAAATTCATCCATCAGAGGTCTGGCGGTATACAACAAAAGCTCATAAACACACATGGTGTGTGCAGAGTAGTCTTCTGTAATATAACTTTAATGTGCGGAGATACAGAGTCATAAGATCAGAAGCTTCCAGCAACCGCAGGATAATGTTTGTCCAGCACTAGTCTGAGTGCACTGAAAAGGGATTTATTTCACTGCTTGTCTAATAAGCTGGGTCTCAGGTTCCCTATTAAAATCGTATCAAAAAGTGTTGCATGGATAAAATATTATGTACGGATATTTAATAATGCCTTTATATGGCATAAATTATATTGCACTGAATATGACTGGGTGGGAAAGACCAGATTAAGGGGTTGGGTTGGGTTGCCCAGGGTGCCCGTACAGAAAGTAGAGGAGCGCAGAGATCGGGGCGTGGCTCTCCATACGCAAAACCGACCTCACGTGCAAATCAACAGAAGTATGGGAGAATAAGAAGGGATTGGTGGACTGTACACACGTCAAAGAGAGCGTGTCTGTCAGACGAATATACACCCTCATTGGATGCTCTCAGGGTCCTAAGCAGCGGATTGGCTACACTAAATTGGGAAGTAAAAAAGAAAAAGGTGGAAAAATGCATTAAAAAAAATTTTCTAAAGCTTTTTAGCCATTTAAGGCAGGCTGGGGGAAGTGCAAATGTATTTGTACTATAATTGAAAGCCACTTAGTATAAGTTTAATTTTGTTATTTGGGACACGTCTCAATTTTGTTGTCCTGAGTCAGTTATTCACTCCCCCTAGCTACCCTGTAACAGAAGGAAATAACACTATGAATAAGTTGGACACATAGCCGAAAGATAAATATAACTGTAAATATAGCTGTAAATATTAAAATCCCATTAGTGTTTAGTACCAATAAAAAATAAAAATCTAGGGGGTCTGGGCTCTAATGAGTTCATGTATACAGAGTAAAGAGTTTGTGATTCTGAAAAATATATACTAAGTAATAGCTAATACTGGCACATGCACTTTGTAATAAATAAGGCTAATATTAATAATCATTTTAATATTATTCATAAGAAAATATCACAGACTGTTATACTCGGTACACACAGCTCCGCACAGCTGTTTCTACATAGATAAATCCCTCACTCTGGAACTCTAAGACCAAACCGTGCAGCCGTCTGATCTTCCTCCATGTCATCTATCCATGTTTACACTCAGCTCGCATGACAGGACACGGGCTGACATGGGCCAAGTCCCCTATGAGATAGTCCATTCAAACACATTCACAAGTTCTCTTTGTTCTGGGATAAGAGGAACAACAGAACAGCTTCAAATCCCCCACTCACCTTCTCACCCCCTCGAGAGTGAAGGAAGGGTGACGGAAAGATAAAACCACTGGAGATATTTAGAATAAAAGTGAGTCACAATCATAGACCTAGGAATCAAATGTATTATTGTGTTTTATCATTGCTTTATCCTCGTCAGGGTTACAGCAGGTCCGGTTTTGTACCCAGAATCATTGGGCGCAATACAGTAAGAAACCCTGGTAAGGCTGCCAATCAATCGCTGGGACTCAGTCATAGCAAATCATGCCTGTATGTAGCACAGCTGGGAACTTCAACCCTGAATACCAGCAGTACTGAGATATCGTGATTTACCGCATTTCTACCCGAGTACCTGATAATCAAAGTTGGCTGCTGGGTTTGATCCCCAGGTGGAGCGGTCTGGGTCCTTTCTGTGTGCAGTTTGCATGTTCTCACCATGTCTGTGTGGGTTTCTTCCGGGAGCTCCGGTTTTCTTCCATAGTCAAAAGACATGCAAGTGAGGGGAATTGGAACGGTGTTTCATATTAAAAACTTAAACTGATGAATCTTGTGTAACGAGTAATTATCTGTCCTGTCATAAATGTAACCAAAGTGTGTAAGACATGACGATAAAATCCTAATAAATAATAATAAATAAATTAATTAATGAATTAAAATTAACTGGAACTGGAACTGACTGTGTATGCCTTAGATAAATATTTAATATATTAATATTATAAATATATAAAATCTTAAGCTTTTTAGAGCCTCTATCATTTGGAAAAAATATTATTATTATTATTATTATTAATTATTATTATTATTTATTTAATAATTATAAATAATTATATATAAAATTGTAAGCTTTTTAGAGCCTCTATCAAATATATTATTATTAAAAAATATTATTATTATTATTATTATTGTTATTATTATTATTATTATTTATTTTATTATTATTAATATTATTATTAATTATTATCCTACTACTCCAGTCCAGCTCTCAGGTGGCAAGTTAGCACAAGTTAGAATTTCAGCTGAACTATCAGCCATCCTGGCCTCTACACAGACATGATTGGCTATGTCTCTATGAGCGTGAATATGTCTGAAGCCCCGCGATAGATTGGCACCCTGTCCAGCTGCCCAGAATATTCCTACCTTTCTAGCTTAGCGTTTCCCTGTGAGACCGGACCTAACGCGACCCTGCCCAGTATAAAGCGGCTGATGAAAATGAATAGCTTTAATGTCCTAGCACGAGCTTTATTCCATGTGGAAGTATTTCTCCTCTCTGTGGCACCAAGACAGAATCTCCTCTCGCCCAACGAGCGCCCTAAAATCAAGCCTTTAATGGTCTTCACGCCCACTCTATATAACTCCTCTGAATGCAGGGGCCGGGCTGAGCTAATCAGTTCAAAACATGCATCTTTATCCCTCTGCTGTCAGCTGCTACAGGAGCAGAGATCCAAACCCTTGAGATTACAATAATGCTAATAGCGCATAATTATTGACTTTTTCCCTGACAGCACGTCTTCTAGCATTTCTTGGCTGTTTGTGCATCACATGCAGATTTGCTCTGTGTAAATAAACTCAAAAGCCTGAAAAAAAAAAGAAATCTGAGCTAGCTGAGGTAAGGAAGACACAGCCTTGGGCATCTGGATTATCAGATAGGATGCTACTGACCTTGTACCCAATGTGCTGTGTATTTGGTGTGCTGCCTTCCTGGCCTAAAAAATTTACAAACATCTTGTAGATATATACATTTCATTCATTTTATTCAAAGCAACTTACAGTACTGTGACTATATTGTCCAAGCAATTAAGGGTTAAGGGCCTTGCTGAAGGCAACCTGGCAGGGCTTAAAACACAGCCGATTCAAATGTCATTATAACACTTTACTAACGATGGCTGCAGCATATTATTTGTGCAAGAGTTTCTCTCTTCTTTCTTCCTATGTGGCAAATTAGTCACTTTTTTGGCTTTTATGAAGAGTCTGTATCTCAGGTAGCTCGGTAGGTAGCACTGTTGCTTCACAGCAAGAAGGTCCTGGATTCGATTCCCAGATGGAGCGGTCCTGGTCTTTTCTGTGTGGAGTTTGCATGTTCTCTCCGTGTCTGAGTGGGTTTATTTTTGATTACTAGTCCAGTATCTTAACCAGGCTACAACTGCCCTTTCAAACACTTGGTGCAGGTGGGCGCAGCACTACAGTACACTAACCCACTGCCGCTGAGATACAGGGATAATTTATTTATTATTTATAAGGATTTGAATGTCACGTTTTACACACTTTGCATTACATTCATGACAGGACAGGTAGTTACTGGTTACACAAGATTCATCAGTTCAATGTCAAACAGTCACAATTTTGTATCTCCAGTTTACCTCACTTGCATGTCTTTGGAGCACCCGGAGGAAACCCATTCAGACACGGGGAGAACATGCGAACTCCACACAGAAAGGACCAAGACCGCTCCACCTGGGAATCGAACCCAGGACCTTCTTGCTGTGAGGTGACAGTGCTACCCACCGAGCAACCGTAGATATGTTATGACAACATTCGAAGAGGCTGTGTCTCAAGCCACACCCTACTGTATTAAATAGTATGTCTAGCCTATGGAGTGCACTCTTTGTGCTGTAACATCAGAAAAAAATGTTCTTTCAGTACAAAAAGTAAAAGTTAATAACAGTGCACTGGGGGTAAATGCTGTGGTACAAGGGCGCATTCACATGAGATGACTGTGGCATTGTTTTCTGTGTCTGTCGGTGTGACAGTGCCGTGCACTTTTGCCACCTTGGGCTTACAATCTTTGCACCTGCCGCAGTGCTCAAAGTTCACGTGATTGCACGTTGACCTTTTCAAAGCGCCACCAATAAGATGAACTGTTTGATATGACAGTAAAAGTGATTCAGGCAGTACGAACAAAGCTTAACGTGGCTTATTGTACTAAAACAAAGAGCAAGGAATTTTATTAGTAGAGAGAACTTACGAGCAGTAATAATTAAGAGAGGTTTAGTGTTACAACACAAGGGCAAGTGTAGCCTAGTGGTTAAGGTACTAGACTAGTAATCGAAAGGTAACTGGTTCAAGCCCCACCACTGCCAGGTTGCCACTGTTGGGCGCTTGAGCAAGGCCCTTAACCCTCAATTGCTTGGACAATATACTGGCACATTACTGTAAGTCGCTTTGGTTAAAAATGTCTGCCAAAGGCTGAAAATGTAAATGTGTTTCTATTAGGTTCTTTTAGTACATTAAACCACGTTAAGCTTTTTTTTCACAATAAGCATTTTAGACTCTCTCAGTAAAGCTCATTCAAATCATTTGTCAGCACCCTGAGCTGTAAAACACAAGTTTAAAAGTGAAACAGTGAGGAAAATACACCTAAACACAGATATACTGTATGTGGATGCCTTAATAGTGGATTTGACAATTACTTCAAACAAATGCATTTACACTTGTGGCATTTAGCAGATACTTTAATCCAAAGCAAATTACAATTATCACTGAATACAACTGAAACAACTGAGAATTAAGGGTCTTGCTCAGGGGCCCAACAATGGCAATTTAATATGGTGGGGCTTAAACCAGCAACGTTATGATTATGTTTTACTTTGTTTAGTGTCCAAACTACGGCTCGTGGGCTATTTGTGGCTCGTTACCCTTTCTAAAATGAAAGTTGGCCCACAGGTCTAAGGTCTAAAAAAAAGTCTAAAACGCACCACATCTTCTTTCCCCATAAATCATAACGGTAATGACGTTACACCTGCATTAATGTTCCACAACTTTGTGGTGGCTCCAAAAATAAATATTTTTTCAGTGATTTCAGACGGAAGTATGTTTAAATGGTCAGAAAACAGCTGCGTTAACGTCTGAGTTTTTTTAATTCATTTTATTGCAGAGTCCGTGGGCTGTTGTGAGCAAAGCGGCAGTTTGCGCCCTTAGGATGCAAAAACACCTACAACACTGAATTGAAACAACACAGAGAACCAAAGAATGAAATAGTGAGTCTACTTCTAAAACATTCACTTTAAAAACTTGGCTTTATTACTTAAACCGTGTCCAATGTTGGGGTGAGACTTAAGAAGATAATTAAAAAGATGCAAATCTTGTAAGATAAATAGCAGCTTTCCTCACCAGATTAAAAGGTGGTATAAGACATCACAAACTGTTGAAAACCTTTTTAGATTAAAGCAGGACAGAAATCTACCTCCAACACGTTTGGGAAGTGGCATGTACAGTCTACAGGGCATGTCAGACAGGAACAGGAAAGAGATAACGGAATTCACTGCAAAATAAAAAAACGAATCTGCAATCTCACCGTCTGCTCCGTGTCTGCAGGCTTGGCTTTGATTTATATACCGGTTCTGTCGGCTTGGCTCCCGGACCCACTAATGAGAGCTGTTGCATGGGCTCATTACAGATAGTCCTGCCACTCCGTTTATTTCTTATCTGCCGTTTGTTGATGAGGCTTGGGTAAAGCCATCTTTTCCAGTCAGCACAAAAGTGATAATAGGAGAGCAGGGATGAGCTAGTTTGCTTTAAGACTCAAATACATTAAGACATTTTTTTCTCAGTGCAAGTGGTCAGGATACTGGAGAGAGATGAAAAAATGGGACACAACCTCCAAAAAGTATGAATTTTTAAGATTACCTGCAAGGACTAAATGCATTTATGAGGAACACTTGGCTTAGCCTTTCTACGCTAAAAGTATAGTAATTTAAGTCATTTTTACTTGCTCAGTTTACTGAAGGACAAACATAAGCAAAAGCAAAGCAAATAAAATAAAGGCGTAAAATAATAAATTAATTGTTTTCTGTTAATCCGCAGGTTAGCCATTGATAATTAATAAAAATAAGATTTTTAAAATTTATTTATTTATTAATGTATTTATTTATTGATTATTGAAGTTTTTGAGATCTGTGGTACACTGCACTGCAAAAAATGTGCATCATAACTGTGTTACATAAATGCATTATTAATAAACTGAATTATTATTATTATTTAATCTGCAGGTTAGCCATTGATAAATAATTAAGATTTTTTAAATGTATTTATTTATTAATTAATTACTCACTCACTCACTTATCCACTCCCTTATCCATTTAGGGTCGGGGGTGCTGGAGCCTGTCCCAGCTTTTCAATGGGCACAAGGCACACAGTAACACCCTGGATGGGGCGCCAGTCTATCACAGGGCACACATACACACACCCATTCACCTATAGGGCAATTCAGTGTCTCCAGTTAACCTGACTGCATGTTTTTGGACTGTGGGAAAAAAACGGAGCTCCCAGAGGAAACCCACGCAGACACGGGGAGAACAGACCGCCCCGCCTGGGGATCGAACCCAGCATCTTCTTGCTGTGAGGCGACAGTGCTAGCCACCGAGCCACCGAGCCGCCTATTAATTAATTCGTTTATTCATTTATTTTATGTTTTTTAGATCTGTGATGCATCATAAATGCGTAACATAAATGTATCATTAATAAACTGATTTTTTTTATATCCACAGGTTAGCCATTGATAATTAAATAAGACTTTTTCTAAATGTAATTATTTATTAATTAGTTTATTTGTTTATTACGTTTTTGAGATCTGTGGTGTACTGCACTGCAAGAAATGTGAATTATAACTGCGTTACATAAATGTATTACAAATAAACTGAATTCTTCTTATTATTTTTTTTTATATCTGCAGGTAAGCCATTGATAATTAAATAATAATTTTTAAAATGTAATTATTTATTAATTAGTTATTTATTTATTTTAGAAATTTTTTAGATCTGTGGTGCACTGCAAAAATGTGAAATGTGTAAGCCATTGATAATTAAATAATTAAATTTTTATTAATAATTTTATTTACTTATTTATTTAAGTTTTTGAGATCTGTGGTGCACTGCAAAAACGTGCATCATAAATGCTTAACATAAATGCATTATTAATAAACTGAATTATTATTTTTTTTAAATATCCACAGGTTAGCCATTGATAATTAAATAAGATTTTTAAAATGTATTTATTTATTAATTATTAATAAACTGAATTATTTAAATGTATTTATTTATTTATTATTAATAAACTGAATTATTATTATTTTTAGATATCCGCAGGTTAGCCATTGATAATTAAATAAGATTTTTTAAATGTATTTATTTATTAATTATTAATAAACTGAATTATTTAAATGTATTTATTTAATAATTATTAATAAACTGAATTATTTAAATGTATTTATTTATTATTAACAAACTGAATTGTTATTTTTTATCTGCAGGTTAGTCATTGGTAATTAAATACGATTTTTTAAATGTATTCATTTATTCATTAGTTTATAAATTTATTTTATAAGTATTTTAGATCTGTGGTGCACTGCACTGCAAAAAATGTGCACCATCATTTATATCCACCAAATGGCATATTTTTACATATAATGCTGGAAGCATGAGGATAGATGACACAGATAAGGTGTAATTACAGTAATTTTCAAATGTGGCATGTCTGTCATTTTGATAAGCAGAAATAGATTAAGCACACGACAGATAAAGATTTAATTTTCAGGGGAAAAAAATGACAGAAGACAGGCGTTCAGTCCTCGTTTCTGATGTTAAATAATATTCTTCAGCATGAACCGAGGTAACCCCAACATATACAGTGCAGTCCTTTACCTATTATAGATAGATTTTAATAGATAGATAGATTAGATTGATAGATTAGATTGAAAAGAATATATATCTATTATACTTTATTTATAGCTTTTAATCTGGTTGCTTGCTGCTGGACATGTAATTTGACATACAAAAAGCTTGATGGTAAAAAAAGCACAATTTAAAATTGCGTCATCAAAGTATATGAGATGATTATGAGATTAATCTGCATTTGTGTGGAATAACAGTCAAATCCAGTCTGAAAGCGTCCACATGTATCTGTGTTTAGCTGGATTTTACTCCTGTTTCACTTTTAAACTTGTGTTTTAGCTCGGGCTGCTGAGAAATTGTGAGAATCAGCTTAATGTGACATAATGTATTCAAAGAACGACACAGAAACACCAAACTTCTCTTAATTAGTACTGCTTATAAGTTCTGTCCACTAATGAACTTCATTGCATGTTGTTTTAGTACAATAAGTCATGTTAAGCCTTGTGCACTGCTACACTTCATAGGAAAAACGGCACAGCCACTTCTCATGTGAATGTGCCTTTACTGAACGAAATACAGTATTTCAAGATCAAGCATCTCCACGATTAAGAAGCGTAAGGAAACAATAAAGAAGTAAAAGTATTATTTTATTGTATTTTTATTGATTTCTAACTGTTTTTAAAGTGATTTTATATTATATTTGGTGTTATTTTTAGTGTATAAGTGTCAAAAACAACCCTATTAATTTACATTAGCCTAAAATATATGCAAGTCCATGGGACCATGGAATGCATTAACAGGTTTTCCATACATTCTTGTGGGAAAAACACTTTCAAGGTACCACTGTATATGTTTTTAAAATAATATTCATAATAGGCATAAAAAAGAGAAAGATGCAGATTTGTTACCAGGCATTAAATAAGAGAGAAAAAACACAGATTAATGTTGGTAAGATTGGTAATTGACTATTGCTGAAATAGAAACCACAGGATGGTTTGCAGACATTCCACAACATTAAATGTAAAGGAACATGGGTAATTGTTAGCAGACTGCTTTGCTATAAGCAGAACGTAAAGTTTTCAGCTAACTGTACATTATTTTTAAACCTCTCCGCCGAACATGTTGTATTCCTTTATAATATACTTTTTAATTATATAGCAACATGGTATGCAGAAATAAGGACTCGTGTCTTGACAATACAGCATAGCACCTAGCAACAAAGCTCCATCGCACTAATAATAGAAATGTTATTTTAGGTTCATAGCACATTTAACTGTTATTCTATGTGTTTAACTGTGATGACTGTGGTGTGGGCTAGCTTTATTGCACAGATTGTGGTCCAGAAAGGTGGTTTCGGATTTCAGTATTTAACCACAGGCTGTACTGTTTGAAGAGGCCTTTAAATCTTATGTATTTAATATATAATAAAGTGAAGCTAATTTACCTTTTGGATGTGTTGGAAAGGTGGGAGGAAATCTGAATATGTACATTAATGTCTATATTACACCGACCAGGCATAACATTATGACCACTGACAGGTAAAGTGAATAACACTGATTATCTCTTCATCACGGCACCTGTTAGTGGGTGGGGTATATTAGGCAGCAAGTGAACATTTTATCCTCAAAGTTGATGTTAGAAGCTGGAAAAATAGCAAGGGCCAAATTGTGATGGCTAGACGACTGGGTCAGAGCATCTTGTGGAGTTGTTCCACTCTGCAGTGGTCAGTATCTATCAAAAGTGGTCCAAGGAAGGAACTGTGTTAAACCGGCGAGCTACTGTACTATGGCAAAAATGGTTCAGGAGGTGTTGACTTGGCCTCCAAATTCCCCAGATCTCAATCCAATCGAGCATCTGTAAGATGTGCCGGACAAACAAGTCCGATCCATGGAGACCCCACCTCACAACTTACAGGAGTTAAAGGATCTGCTGCTAACATCTTGGTGCCAGAAATAACAGCACACCTGAGGAGTCCATGCCTCGATGGGTCAGGGCTGTTTTGGCAGCAAAAGGGAGACCAACACAATATTAGGAAGGTGGTCATAATGTTGTCTGATTGGTGTATACTGACAAGTATCATATAAAAGAGTCCTGTTGTGCTGTCAAAGGTATTTATTATGTATAGGACATAGGTACTTTAATCCTGTTGCTTTAAAAGATGAGTTTAATTATGTTTTTTGGACATTGGTGCCAAATTTGTGGAATGAGAACCAAAAAATATTGAATAAAACTGTCTATTAAATAATTTAGGAGTTAGCTGAAAGATCCAGCCAGACACATTGATTTCTGATTGAAGTCCTGGGCAAATTTCTGTTTTAAATGGAACATCATGACCGTTGTGTTCTGATAAATAAATACACATTACAAAAGTTTATATAATTATAATTAGATTTAGCCATTACAGATGAGTTAACCATTTAAAAATCACAGTTTTGAGCTAAGGAGGAAAGCTTCTAGCCATAACATTCTTCTGATTTGAATTAAGACATACACTGAACAGCCATAACATTAAAACCACCTCCTTGTTTCTACACTTATCAGCTCCACTTACTATATAGAAGCACTTTGTAGTTCTACAATTACTGACTGTAGTCCATTTATTTATTGACATACCTTTTAACCTGCTTTCACCCTGTTCTTCAATGGTCAGGCCCCCCACAGGACCACTACAGAGTAGGTATTATTTAGGTGGTGGATCATTCTCAGCACTGCAGTGACAATGACATGGTGGTGGTGTGTTAGTGTGTGTTGTGCTGGTATGAGTGGATCAGACACAGCAGTGCTGCTGGAGTTTTTAAATACCGTGTCCACTCACTGTTCACTCTATTAGACACTCCTACCTAGTTGGTCCACCTTGTAGATGTAAAGTCAGAGACGATCGCTCATCTATTGCTGCTGTTTGAGTCGGTCATCTTCTAGACCTTCATCAGTGGTCACAGGACGCTGCCCATGGGGCACTGTTGGCTGGATGTTTTTGGTTGGTCCATCATCTATTCTCAGTCCAGCAGTGACAGTGAGGTGTTTAAAAACTCCAGCAGCATTGCTGTGTCTGATCCAGTTATACCAGCACAACACACACTAACACTGCAGTGCTGAGAATGATCCACCACCCAAATAATACCTACTCTGTAGTGGTCCTGTGGGGGTCCTGACCATCGAAGAACAGCATGAAAGGGGGCTAACAAAGCATGCAGGGAAACAGATGGTTATTGTAATTGTAGAACTACAAAGTGCTCCTATATGGTGAGTCATTGAGTGTAGAAACAAGGAGGTGGTTTTAATGTTATGGCTGATCAGTGTACACACCAGTTTAAGAAATACACAGTAATAAACGATGCCTATAATTAAGTATAAGGGAGTTTACTTCAAAGTACTGTGGTAATGACATTTGCTTTGATGTAGTAGCTAAAATGTGGATTTGTTTAGCCCACTTAAACTTAATACTCCTGTCCTTGGGACAACTAATGTAAAAAAACAGTATTTCATTTGATTTTCCAAAAATAAAATAACCTACATTTACAGGGGAACATCAAAGGCTTTAGGTTACCCACTACACAGCATATTATGCTAATCGAAAGTGTTGACCGTAGCTTCATTTAATCTCTACTCATATTACACATCTTCCAGCTAAATGGCTAAATTTGGTTTAATTAACATAAAAAAGCAATTACAACAGCAGACTAAATGTCGTTTTGATGAAAACAATCTGGTAAAATAGTAAATTATACAACCAACAGGCGGTTCTGTTTCATTTCCATAAACTAGGAAACCTCACCAACTCCGTTCTGCATTTCTTATATTCGGAAAGAGGGTCGCATAACTCATTTCATGCATATTGGGACAGTCAGGGTCCTCCATGAGAGATACAGAAATCAATTTATTTAATCAGGGCATTTGAAGGAAATTTCATCCGCATGATAACTCTTGCTCCTTCCATCTCGTTTCTTGGCGCTGCAAGGTCAGTTTGTGTAACCTCATCCCTCTGAGGCTGCTCTGCCATGCAGCTGTATAACACAGCCTGATGATTCTACTCTACCATGGACTCTTACTATTGGAAACCTTTAGCACAGACTTGTGTCGGTTCTTCACAATAAATCTGGCCCCTTCACATCTAAGCTTGTGTGATTCCAGATGTGTTAAATCTAATTTTTTATTGATGCAGTACTACCACTTTAACCAATTCAGGGTCGTGGTGGGTCCAATTCTCTGGGCGGAAGACAGGAAACACCCAAGACAGGTCACCAGTCCATCACAGGGCAAACACACACACCTAGGGCAATTTTAGTGTCTCCAATTAGCCTGACTGCATGTCTTTGGACTGTGGGAAAAAACCGGACCACCTGAAGAAAACCCTCATAGACCAGAAATAATATATTAAGTCCAGTTGGGAATTGAACCCAGGACCTTCTTGCTGTGAGAAGACTGTGCTACCCACCATGCAACCTTAATTAATATATACAGTATATACTGTATATATATATATATATACAAGGGGTTGGACAAAATAACTGAAACACCTGTCATTTTAGTGTGGGAGATTTCATGGCTAAATTGGACCAGTCTGGTGGCCAATCTTCATTAATTGCACATTGCACCAGTAAGAGCAGAGTGTGAAGGTTCAATTAGCAGGGTAAGAGCACAGTTTTGCTCAAAATATTGCAATGCACACAACATTATGGGTGACATACCAGAGTTCAAAAGAGGACAAATTGTTGGTGCACGTCTTGCTGGCGCATCTGTGACCAAGACAGCAAGTCTTTGTGATGTATCAAGAGCCACGGTATCCAGGGTAATGTCAGCATACCACCAAGAAGGACAAACCACATCCAACAGGATTAACTGTGGACGCAAGAGGAAGCTGTCTGAAAGGGCTGTTCGGGTGCTAACCCGGATTGTATCCAAAAAACATAAAACCACGGCTGCCCAAATCACGGCAGAATTAAATGTGCACCTCAACTCTCCTGTTTCCACCAGAACTGTCCGTCGGGAGCTCCACAGGGTCAATATACACGGCCGGGCTGCTATAGCCAAACCTTTGGTCACTCGTGCCAATGCCAAACGTCGGTTTCAATGGTGCAAGGAGCGCAAATCTTGGGCTGTGGACAATGTGAAACATGTATTGTTCTCTGATGAGTCCACCTTTACTGTTTTCCCCACATCCGGGAGAGTTACGGTGTGGAGAAGCCCCAAAGAAGCGTACCACCCAGACTGTTGCATGCCCAGAGTGAAGCATGGGGGTGGATCAGTGATGGTTTGGGCTGCCATATCATGGCATTCCCTTGGCCCAATACTTGTGCTAGATGGGCGCGTCACTGCCAAGGACTACCGAACCATTCTGGAGGACCATGTGCATCCAATGGCGGTGCCGTGTATCAGGATGACAATGCACCAATACACACAGCAAGACTGGTGAAAGATTGGTTTGATGAACATGAAAGTGAAGTTGAACATCTCCCATGGCCTGCACAGTCACCAGATCTAAATATTATTGAGCCACTTTGGGGTGTTTTGGAGAAGCGAGTCAGGAAACGTTTTCCTCCACCAGCATCACGTAGTGACCTGGCCATTATCCTGCAAGAAGAATGGCTTAAAATCCCTCTGACCACTGTGCAGGACTTGTATATGTCATTTCCAAGACGGATTGTCGCTGTATTGGCCGCAAAAGGAGGCCCTACACCATACTAATAAATTATTGTGGTCTAAAACCAGGTGTTTCAGTTATTTTGTCCAACCCCTGTATATATATATATATATATATATATATATATATATATATATATATATATATATATTTAGTTTCTTAATGAATAATATTGATCCAAGCCATCCAAATCAGTTCTCAATTGTTTAATAAGTTAAATAAAGATAAATAAATAAAGGAATAAGTGCTGTTTCAAAGATTCAAAGATGTCAGAAGGGAAAAGCTCAAAGAAAAAGAAGCAAACACTGGTAAAATGTGATGATCTAAAAATAAAGCATCACACAACATATCAAACACTAGAGGTGGGAGTGAATGTCAAGAAATGAAACATCAAGAAGAGAGAAAAAATGATTTTACTTTGAAAGCTGTAACAAAGTAAACACACACAAAGTAATTAAAATCAGCCTGTTGTGAGACCAACTAGATTTTACTAATAGCCTTGGCAACAGTTGATGCCAGTCCTGTCTGATTCAGAGGCATCTCCGGTCCTCAGGATGCAAAAACTAATTTAGGTAAAGGGTGTGGGGATATTGTCATATTAACATCTAACCTGCTTTAGAAAGTGTGTACATTTTAACCACTAGGTATACCTATAGACTGGATTAGATTACATTAGATTAGATTAGATTAGGTTAGATAGACAGACAGACAGACAGATAGATAGACAAACAGACAGACAGACCGACAGACAGACAGACAGATAGATATATAGATAAACAATAGATAGATAGATATACAGTGTATCACAAAAGTGAGTACACCCCTCACATTTCTGCAGATATTTAAGTATATCTTTTCATGGGACAACACTGACAAAATGACACTTTGACACAATGAAAAGTAGTCTGTGTGCAGCTTATATAACAGTGTAAATTTATTCTTCCCTCAAAATAACTCAATATACAGCCATTAATGTCTAAACCACCGGCAACAAAAGTGAGTACACCCCTAAGAGACTACACCCCTAAATGTCCAAATTGAGCACTGCTTGTCATTTTCCCTCCAAAATGTCATGTGATTTGTTAGTGTTACTAGGTCTCAGGTGTGCATAGGGAGCAGGTGTGTTCAATTTAGTAGTACAGCTCTCACACTCTCTCATACTGGTCACTGAAAGTTCCAACATGGCACCTCATGGCAAAGAACTCTCTGAGGATCTTAAAAGACGAATTGTTGCGCTACATGAAGATGGCCAAGGCTACAAGAAGATTGCCAACACCCTGAAACTGAGCTGCAGCACAGTGGCCAAGATCATCCAGCGTTTTAAAAGAGCAGGGTCCACTCAGAACAGACCTCGCGTTGGTCGTCCAAAGAAGCTGAGTGCACGTGCTCAGCGTCACATCCAACTGCTGTCTTTGAAAGATAGGCGCAGGAGTGCTGTCAGCATTGCTGCAGAGATTGAAAAGGTGGGGGGTCAGCCTGTCAGTGCTCAGACCATACGCCGCACACTACATCAAATTGGTCTGCATGGCTGTCACCCCAGAAGGAAGCCTCTTCTGAAGTCTCTACACAAGAAAGCCCACAAACAGTTTGCTGAAGACATGTCAACAAAGGACATGGATTACTGGAACCATGTCCTATGGTCTGATGAGACCAAGATTAATTTGTTTGGTTCAGATGGTCTCAAGCATGTGTGGCGGCAATCAGGTGAGGAGTACAAAGATAAGTGTGTCATGCCTACAGTCAAGCATGGTGGTGGGAATGCCATGGTCTGGGGCTGCATGGGTGCAGCAGGTGTTGGGGAGTTACATTTCATTGAGGGACACATGAACTCCAATATGTACTGTGAAATACTGAAGCAGAGCATGATCCCCTCCCTCCGGAAACTGGGTCGCAGGGCAGTGTTCCAGCATGATAATGACCCCAAACACACCTCTAAGACGACCACTGCTTTATTGAAGAGGCTGAGGGTAAAGGTGATGGACTGGCCAAGCATGTCTCCAGACCTAAACCCAATAGAACATCTTTGGGGCATCCTCAAGCGGAAGGTGGAGGAGTGCAAAGTCTCAAATATCCGCCAGCTCCGTGATTTCGTCATGGAGGAGTGGAAAAGCATTCCAGTGGCAACCTGTGAAGCTCTGGTAAACTCCATGCCCAGGAGAGTTAAGGCAGTTCTGGGAAATAATGGTGGCCACACAAAATATTGACACTTCAGGAACTTTCACTAAGGGGTGTACTCACTTTTGTTGCCGGTGGTTTAGACATTAATGGCTGTATATTGAGTTATTTTGAGGGAAGAATAAATTTACACTGTTATATAAGCTGCACACAGACTACTTTTCATTGTGTCAAAGTGTCATTTTGTCAGTGTTGTCCCATGAAAAGATATACTTAAATATCTGCAGAAATGTGAGGGGTGTACTCACTTTTGTGATACACTGTATAGCTCACTTAATAATATTTATAGACAATGTCCGGACTGAACCAAGGTCTGGAGGACCATGTAGATAGGTGGCACCCACACTAGCTGCTAGTATCAGTGTCATTCCTCAGGTATGTTTTTTCCCTATATGCTTAATTTATTGCCATGAAGGGACATACAGTCGTAATAGCATATTGTATCCTAAAAGCTTATTTCTTCACTCATACAGAGTAATTAAACACCCAAATGCCAAATAAAGCTCATCCGAAGGAAATTACAGTTAATCCAGACTAAGCTGCTCCAGAGGAACTAAGGTGGAAATTACTGTAAGCGCATTGGAATCGTAACGAGCCTAACCCGATCCCGCCAAAGCACTCATCACTTCCCGTGAGGTTCTGGTCTTAACCTCAATCTATCAGCGGCTCAGAGCTTCCTGCAGGTTGTGGGGCTGAGCTGTGACACCTGACACAGCTGCTGTACGACTCTGGCACTTTCACTCAAATTAACCTACTTTAGTGTTCCTGCTCAAACAAGAAAGTGAGGGGTTTTGGTTACGCACGTTCTGTATGAACATCAAAAACATTTACTTGATCTTTAAGGTTTTGTCGAGCGTCGATGAACGTCTTTGAATGGCTGTACTGTCAATTTACACGTGCTGTGTTGTGTTTGATAAGAGCAGAGCTGCAAATCAACGGGCTTTGTTTCTGATCAGAGCTCGACATCAGTGCGTAATTCCCTGTTGCATGTGTTATAGCATAAAACACAGCATAAAACACAGAGACAAGAATAGTTAGAGGAGTAAAGAACACATGCATTAGTCCATAAATAACCTCCAAAAGAAAAAAAAATACAAAGGACTAGGGTTGGGTGGTATGACCAAACATTTGTATCAGGGTATTTTTTTAAGATTCTGACGGTTTCACGGTAAATCACGGAATGTTTTATTTTTTTGTATGACTGGGACTTTTTATATGTCTGTGGCTGATTTTACTGTCATAAGTACATAGAAAATAAACCGTTTTAATTTCACCCTGTATATAGTGAAGGTTTTGAGTACTATAAGCTTTGCTTGGCCCCACAAAATAACACAATAAATGATGGAATCAGTATGCGTAAAACAGGTGCGATATATACAAACAATATTATATAATTTTCTGCCTTTTGAAGCCTACAGCTGTTAAAATTAACTATGTTATGGTATGGTGGTATACGAAAAATCCACATGATATGAGGAATCAAAGACGGTATACCGAATGTACCATCATACATAGATGCCCTACAAAGGACTAATATGTTTAATTGTGCCATAGATAGTAAATAAAACTATGACATCACATATTATTAAGTTTTGGATAATTATTGACCCTGGTGGTGTCCTTATTGTCTTTAATGTTGCCCTATAATTAATAACTTACTGTATAATGAAAGTAGCTAAATGTACTGCTGTAGTAATCAAATAAACTTTTATTTTTATGCATTTGCTTATTATTTGTTAAAAAAAAATTATTATGCACTAGTGGCTCAGCATAGTGCCATTTCTAATCATATTCAATTAGATTTCACTTTCTGTTTTGATTTCATGTCTATGCTTCTAGCAGAAATAATAAGCTGGCCGACAAGTTATAATAAATAAATTTTCTGTCATGTGGAATGCTTTTTGAGGCTTTAGATAACAACCTACTGTTTGTGAGTAGCTTTTTTAAATGCATTTTCTTTCTTATTCTCCCGATTTTACCACGTCCAATTTTTACCTCTCTACTGGTGCTGACCCCCGCCCTGATTGAGAAGAGCGAACTAACACACGCCCCCTCCCACACGTGAGCAGCAGCCTCTGCATCTTTTCACCTGCACAAGGTGAGTTCATATGCGGATCAGCTTTGTGCACGGAGAGCCACACCCTGATCAGCATTATTCCAGCCAACAGAGGTCATAATTGCACCAGTTATGAGGTCCCTATCCAACTCCCTCCCTAAATAACAGCCAAACGTTGTTCATTTAGCCGCCCAGCCCAGCCAGATGGCAGAGCTGAGATTCGATACAATGTAGCCAAAATCCCAGCTCTGGTGTGCTAGCAAATTTTACTCCTTTGCCACCTGAGCGGCTTTTCCCTTTTTTTCAAGTTTCTTAATTCTTATTTCTATTAAGGCAGTAAATATGGCTTATTTCAAAAAGTTATGAAAATGTTATTGATTCTGTTAATTTTACAAATGCGTTCTAACCTGAATTATACACTGACAGTCTGACTAAAACATATTGACCAAAAAAGTACATTTAAATAAAACTGTGACATCACATTTTTAAGTTTTGGATAATGATCGACCCTGGTGGTGTCTTTATTGTGCAAAGATGTTGCTCTATAATTAATAATTTATAATAAAGATAGCTTAATGTTCTGTTGTCACAATAGCTAATCAAATAAACTCTTATTTTCATTTATTTGCTTATTTAAAAAAAATATATTATGCACTAGTGGCTTAGCACAGTGACATTTCTAATCAAAATTCAATTACTTTTTACTTTCTGTGTTGATTTTATGTCAATGTGCTGGCCGACAATTTATAATAAATGCATTTTCTGTCATCTAGCATGCTTTTTTAGGCTAACATTTGTGGGCATTCTTGGGCAGTAGGTTTTTTTTATTTTATTTCCTTTTTTATTTTCTTATTTCTGATATTTGTAAAGGCAGTAAATAAATGTTATAATATATATAAATAAATAAAGTTATAAATGTTATTGATTCTGTACATTTTGCAAGGGATCTTCAAAAAGTTTCCACACTTTTATATTTTGGTTGGAAGCGGTGAGGGCAGGAGGAGTAGTAAATGGTCGTGTCTGAGAGACTAAGAGAGATGCTAATAGTCTGGATTTAGCCCCATCTGATTTCCACCTTTTTGGATGCTCAAAGAAGCTTTAGGGGGGAGAAGATTTTCATGTGACGATGATGTGAAAGCAGCGGTGCATCAGTGGCTACATACTCAACCAAAAACAGTTTTTGCTGATGGCATAAAAAAGTTGGTATGACACTGGAAAAATGCATCAGAAGGTGACTATGTAGAAAAATGTTGTCATTTGTTTTTGAAATTCTTAATAAATAGAGTTTTAAAAAAGTGCTGAAACTTTTTGAAGAACCCTCATACAAATGTGTTCTAACCTGAATTATACATTATAATTATACATGATACATTATTTCTTGGCTTATTTCAAAAAGCTTTGAAGAAAATGTAATTGATTCTGTTAATTTTACAAATTTGTTCTAACCTGAATTATATGAATTAATTAGGATTTAAAGTCGTATTTTACACACTTTGGTTACATTCATGACAGAAACAATAGATGATCATTACACAAGATTCATCAGTTCACAAGTTTAATGTCAAACACAGTCATGGGCAATTTTGTATGTCCAATTATCCGGACTGCATGTCTTTGGACTGTGGGAGGAAACCAGAGCTCCAGTAGGAAACCCACACAGATACAGGGAAACTCCACCCCACCCCACCTGTGGATCAAACCCAGGACCTTCTTGCTGTGAGGCGACAGTGCTACCCACCGAGCTGCCCAATTTGAATTATAGATTGACAGTCTTCAAAACATAGTGAGCAATAAAGGTTTTATTTATTTATATATTTATTTAGTATACATTAACTGTTTGTTCTATTCAGTTAATAATGAACAAATATTAACTGAATTCTTGTATGTTTTAAAAAATGGTTGGTAAGAACATGAAACAGGACTTTACTTGTAGAAATATCTCAAGTGGTGTTTAAAACAACACTGTGGTAACAGATTTTCATTTTCACTCTGTGTTGTGTGAAATACCATCAATGTGTTGGAGGTAATATTAAGAACATGTGCTTACATCTGTATGAAAATACAGCCTAGTAAAAAATGATAATTGAAAAATTGGGAAATTGAAAGCTGACACTACAAAGCTTTGCATGTGGACCCTGTTTGAATACAAACCACCGTATTTATAATATAGAAGACATACGTTATGCTGTTTGAACTCCAGATAAATTCCATGTGCAGCCCAGCAAAACAATGCAAATGACTGAAGCGCAACCTTCTGGAACTATTTTGTTCTCACAAAAGCCTTTTAATTTGTGCCCGATTCATCCCCTATAGGCCAAACATTTGTATTTCAGCTCCTGATGTTAGTCTCTGGTGTAGCCCTCAAAAAATATATCAGCCGTTCGATTCAGGATCAGATTTCCCAGCTGACCAAGGGAGATGAGAATGCTTCACAGACAGAGATTACATTGATTATATCATGTTTACAGTGTGAAAATGATTCCATTCCAACAGGCATCACTCAGATCACTGTGTCCATCACTTGGTCAGGACAGCTGGCATTAGATATACACTGATCAGCCATAACATTAAAACCACCTCCTTGTTTCTACATTTACTGTCTATTTTATCAGCTCCACTTACCATATAGAAGCACTTTGTAGTTCTACAATTACTGACTGTAGTCCATCTGTTTCTCTACATACTTTTTTAGCCTGCTGTCACCCTGTTCTTCAATGGTCCGGACCCCCACAGGACCACCACAGAGCAGGTATTAATTAGGTGGTGGATTGTCAGCACTGCAGTCACAATGATATGGTGGTGGTGTGTTAGTGTGTGTTGTGCTGGTATGAGTGGATCAGACACAGCAGTGCTGCTGGAGTTTTTAAATACCGTGTCCACTCACTGTCCACTCTATTAGACACTCCTACCTGGTTGGTCCACCTTGTAGATGTAAAGTCAGAGACGATATATGGATATATTTTGGGTTTGTGGACTATTCTCAGTCCAGCAGTGACAGTGATCGGGCTGTGTCTGATCCACTCATACCAACACAAAACACACTAACACACCACCACCATGTCAGTGTCAGTGCAGTGCTGAGAATGATCCACCACGTAAATAATACCTGCTCTGTAGTGGTCCTGGGAGAGTCCTGACCATTGAAGAACAGCATGAAAGAGGGGTAACAAAGCATGCAGAGAAACAGATGGACTACAGTCAGTAATTGTAGAACTACAAAGTGCTCCTATATGGTAAGTGGAGCTGATAAAATGGACAGAGTGTAGAAACAAAGAGGTGTTTTTTTATGGCTGATCGGTGTATTTAAGCTTAACTCTGCTGCTGAAACAGGTAAACATGGGTACTAAGGGAATAACATGCAGTTCTAGGTGGGCACTGGTTTGGGAAAAACATATTCAAAAGTGTGTTTTGCTGCTGGGTCGAGGCTGACTGCATGTTGCCCCGAGCAGCCCCATCTTCTAGAACACAGCTGGAGGACAAGCGCATGACCTTTATACTTATACTCTATACCCATATGATCAAAAAGACTCAGTAACTGACGATGGCTGAAATAAATTCCAAAATGTACCAAAAATGTATTTTTCATAAAAAATATATATAAATGTTTAGAACGTATTTTTGTATTTGTGTTTTATTGGGGCTGCATGGTTCAACAGTAGCAAATACTACACATGGAGACCCACCTTTCTGGCTATAACAGCCTCCACTCTTCTGAAAAGGCTTTCCACAAGACATTTGAGTGTGTCTGCAGATATTTTGCTCATTCAGTCAAAAACATGCAAAGTCAGGCACTGATGTGGGAACAGAAAATGCAATCACTGTTCCATTCCAGTTAATTACAAAGGTGTTTAATAGGGTTGAGTTCAGGGCTCTGTGCAGGTCATTGGAGTGCATCCACACCAAACTGCTGGAACAGGATTTTAAACCTGATAATGATGGGTGAGCCAAATGCGGAACTGGAAAAAATAGAAGGTCTGACCAAATACTTTTGATAATATAGCATAGAATTAACATTACATCAGCCATAACATTAAAACCACCTCCTTGTTTCTACACTCACTGTCCATTTTATTAGCTCCACTTACCATATAGGAGCACTTTGTAGTTCTACAGTTACTGACTGTAGTCCATCTGTTTCTCTGCATGCTTTGTTAGCCCTCTTTCAAGCTGTTCTTCAATGGTCAGGACCCCCACAGGACCACTACAGAGCAGTTATTATTTGGGTGGTGGATGATTCTCAGCACTGCAGTGACAATGACATGGTGGTGGTGTGTTAGTGTGTGTTGTGCTAGTATGAGTGGATCAGACACAGCAGCGCTGCTGGAGTTTTTAAATACCATGTCCACTAACTGTCCACTCTATTAGACACTCCTACCTAGCTGGTCCACCTTGTAGATGTAAAGTCAGAGACGATAGCTCATCTAATGCTGTTGTTTGAGTGGTCACAGGGCGCTGCCCACGGGGTGCTGCTGGCTGGATGTTTTTGGTTGGTAGACTATTCTCAGTCCAGCAGTGACAGTGAGGTGTTTAAAAACTCCTGCAGTGCTGCTGTGTCTTATCCACTTATACCAGCACAACACACACTAACACACCACCACCATGTCAGTGTCACTGCAGTGCTGAGAATGATTCACCACCCAAATAATACCTGCTCTGTTGTGGTCCTGTGGGGGTCCTGACCATTAAAGAACAGGGTGAAAGCAGGTTTAAAAAAGTATGTAGAGAAACAGATGGACTACAGTCAGTAATTGTAGAACAACAAAGTGCTCCTATATGGTAAGTGGAGCTGATAAAATGGACAGTGAGTGTAGAAACAAGGAGGTGATTTTAATGTTATGGTTGATCAGTGTATCATGATCCTACAATGCTGACTTTAGAAGATAATTAGTTATCTTGAGCTGTGTTAGAAGACCTTCTTGTATAGAGTTTAAACAGCATAATTTTTAATTAAACAGTATTTTAAGGTGTTATTAATCACTGTTTTAGTGAAAATCCACCTGGGTTTGTTGACATTAGTACAGACACAAAGCCCATTCTAATTAGACATGCAAACTTACTTTTAAACCTGGCCGTTTTTTCTTCTTGAAGCACAAACTTGTATTCACTTTCTCATCTTTCATTAATCTTACCTTCCTTGTGCTTCAATTTTCTCTTCTTGTACATGTTGGGATTATTTGTAAATATTTCTCAACATCACTTGTTGGAAAACTGCCTCAGTTAAACGCTGATGTGGAAACAGTGCCATCTAGTGGCGGGATGCGGTCACTTTGTGGGTCACAAAATCGGCATTCATTGTGGGAGATGCACTTTATGTACGATTTTATAGTGTATTTTAAGACAATCATACGTCTTTTAAGCTCTCACGGGCCACATAAAATGACGTGGCGGGTCGGATTTGGCCCACGGGCCTTGAGTTTGACACATGTGCCCTAAACTTTCTTAACATTTCAAACACCGTAACTCCTGAACAACCAGTGTGCACATTTGTCTCTATAAATCATTTTATAGTTCACGTCATGTAAAGTAATGGATCGACTGGTACATTTAATCAATCACTTTAATCATGTTTGAATACTAATTACTTAATAACAATGCATGGCTCACTACAATATGTGTTCAACATTTACATGCAAATATATCAAAATCCTGATTTTTTAAAAATCACTGCTTATATACAAGTACTGACAGGATCTAATCAAACGTCATGTAATTAGAACGATCCACAGTGATGTATATTGCAGTCCTCTCATTTACATGTGTTATATGAGCTGTAATAGAAGGGTGGGTGAGAGCTTTAGCAGAAGGGAGGGAGAAAACACCATGTAGCTGCAGTAACAAAGTAAATGACTTGTTGACTTAAAGTGATTAAGGAAAAAGGAAGCTGTGCAGCTGAGTGGATTTTAATTAACCTGCCATACAGAAAATGTATGTTATTAAACTGTACCTGATTAAACACTGACTGCAGGAGTTCATCTGCTCGAGTGACTGGAATAAAAACTATGTTGGATTGACTTGTAAGAGGCCTGACGTTACTTGGATGAATCGTCTGAGCTATGTGGTACATTTCAAAAATATACACCCTCCATTATACTGTATGTTCTACACATCTATATAACCAGGTTAACCAATAATTAACACAGAGGTCATTATTAAGTTAAATTGTCATTTAAATATGAAAGCATTTCCAACAGCGGACTTAATTTGAATTAAGAGCGGAGCTACAAAGCACTCTCTTCCTCACCACACTCTAACCTGAAGAGGAGAATTAAAAAAAATGCTTTTATATTATTTAAATAATGAATGATGGAACTATTACTCGTTAAAATGACAAGTGGAAGCTGGTTTGTGTCAGTATGGACTCTGCATGGTAAACTCTGCACATGTGGACCAGTGCATAACTTTGTTTACAAAATTGATGTTGATATTTTGCATCATGTCCCTGTATAAAGGTAAAACTCTGTTTGTCAACTTATGATCTAATAACTACAATAAGGTTATTAGAAAGAGCTTTAAGATATCAACTGTACAATAGACCCTTGACTTACCAATTTAATTGGTTTTGAAGGGCTGTTCTTAAGTTAAAATGTTCGTTAGTTAAACCTATTTTTCCCATAAGAAATCATGTAAATAAAATTAATCTGTGCCAGACCTCCCAAACCACCCCCTTACCTAACCTTTCTAATATCTTCAATGGTCTTTTTTGTTATATATATTATTCCTTAATCTTAAATTATAGCATAGACAATACTGTAATAAAAAATAATAAACAACAATACACAGTAGTACTGTACTGTACATAAACACACATCACATTTCAGTACAGTACGTGGGCTGTACCATACACCATAATACATTGTATCTACCAGAAACAACAATAACTCTCATAGTTCTCTATTATTTCCTTCTTTACTTCAATAGTATTGTATTTTGTAGGTGTAATTTCACGAAAGAAAGAATACTTTACTCAGCGGACTTCCTTCTTCTCTCTTATTCAATGTCCCCTCTGTCTGATACACAGTGACAGCTACTGGCAGGAGTAATTATACAACAACAAAAAACTGCGCTTTCTCTGCAGCTTCTCTGGGTGTATTTTTTGTAGAATTTTACTAAATATAAAGAAAACACCGGAAAAACACTGTCCGCTGTCCGAATGTTCACTCACTCACGATATATATATATATATATATATATATATATATATATATATATATATATATATATATACAGTATAGAGAGAGAGAGAGAGAGAAAGAGAGAGACGGTCGGATGTCAACTTGTTTATGACGTCACGTGTTTCGCGAAATTTCGGTTCGTAATCCAAAATTTGTTCGTACATTAAGTTGAAAAAGATCGTTCGTAACCCAAAATGTTTGTACTGTAAACCGTGTAAACTCAATGGTCTACTGTATCTCTATTTAGTATTATTAGCATGCTTTATGTTGATCTTACATGTTTATTTAAACTAAATGTTGGTCTTATGTCTGTAACGCACCTACGTTTTAACTTCTGCAATTTCATATAAAGACAATAAAGCCTTTCTGATTCTGACTATTTGTTATTGACTTCATTTCAAATCAACATTCTGAACTAGTTGATGACATAGTGAGATTTTGGTACAAACACTATGTTTTAATGTGTAATTTCTCTTAATTTAATCAGTTGTGTTAATCAGTTTATGTATTTACCAGTTTATGTAGGCTGTCCAATGTTTTTTTTCCCTTGCCACTGTCACTTTATGAATCATAAAGACTATTCAGGTGAAGTAGATAAGCTCAAGACTGGGAGTTTATCTATATTTCTGCCACTTCTGGTGAAAATGGGATGAAAAACACAAGTGATTAACCATTTCTGGTCAATTACCTCAATCCCATACTGAAAACAAAGTGTGAAAAAATCTATAGAGAAACATAACAGGATAAGGAACACCTGACATCTACTCATTTATGTATTTATTAAATTAGTCAGTCATACGGCAGATGCATATTGCAGAAAAACATTGTCTGGTCTGATGGGTCCGATTTTCTGCTGCAACATGCTGATCGAGGGATCAAACAGCAGGTATAAACAGCACGTCCTAGTCTGTTGAGAGTAGAACCTAATATTAATAATGAGATATTTTACTGTTGAAGCGAGTGAACAAGACATTTCCACTCACAAAATTTATGTTCCCTGGATGTTTTTTTTACTTTCTGTACCATTATGTGTAAACTTTCTAGTTTGATGTATGTAAAAATCCTAGATTAGGTGTTTCTAGTATATGAGAACTAGCCCATCCAGCACCAACAATGAATAAATGAATGAATGAATGAATAAATGCCGTTATTGTCATTGTATATAAAATAAAACAAATGTGTTCTGTGTAACTCCTTGTAAAACAAGAACATGCACTGTCTCAAACACACAACAACTAAGTCCTTAAACCATTAAGGTCAAAAAGTACGTAGAAAAGTAAATAAAAAACGTATATAAATATATATATATATATATTTTTTTCCCACTTTTTTCACCCAAATTTCTCCCCTAATCTAGTCGTGTCCAATAACCCTGAATGCGTCCTCTATACTGATTCGACCCTTCACCGCTGACTGAGGACGCCTCTCAACTGACATAGGCCCCCTCCGGCACGTACAGTCAGTAGACTGCATTTTTCACCTGCACGAGTCAAGTTCATACACCGAACGGGCACTGTGTACGGAGGGCCACACCCCCATAAGCATTATTCCTCAGCCCTGTGCAGGCGCCATCAGTCAGCCAGCAGGGGCCGCAGTTGCACCAGTTATGAGGACCTATGATCCGACTTTTTACACTCTAACCCTGAACAACAGCCAATCGTTGTTCATGCAGCCGCCCAGCCCAGTCGGAAGGCAGAGCTGAGATTCGATACGATGTATTCGAGACCCCAACTCTGGTGCGCTAGCGTACTTTACCGCTGCGCCTCCTGAGCGGCTTTATATATATATATATATATATATACAGTGTATCACAAAAGTGAGTACACCCCTCACATTTCTGCAGATATTTAAGTATATCTTTTCATGGGACAACACTGACAAAATGACACTTTGACACAATGAAAAGTAGTCTGTGTGCAGCTTATATAACAGTGTAAATTTATTCTTCCCTCAAAATAACTCAATATACAGCCATTAATGTCTAAACCACCGGCAACAAAAGTGAGTACACCCCTTAGTGAAAGTTCCTGAAGTGTCAATATTTTGTGTGGCCACCATTATTTCCCAGAACTGCCTTAACTCTCCTGGGCATGGAGTTTACCAGAGCTTCACAGGTTGCCACTGGAATGCTTTTCCACTCCTCCATGACGAAATCACGGAGCTGGCGGATATTTGAGACTTTGCACTCCTCCACCTTCCGCTTGAGGATGCCCCAAAGATGTTCTATTGGGTTTAGGTCTGGAGACATGCTTGGCCAGTCCATCACCTTTACCCTCAGCCTCTTCAATAAAGCAGTGGTCGTCTTAGAGGTGTGTTTGGGGTCATTATCATGCTGGAACACTGCCCTGCGACCCAGTTTCCGGAGGGAGGGGATCATGCTCTGCTTCAGTATTTCACAGTACATATTGGAGTTCATGTGTCCCTCAATGAAATGTAACTCCCCAACACCTGCTGCACCCATGCAGCCCCAGACCATGGCATTCCCACCACCATGCTTGACTGTAGGCATGACACACTTATCTTTGTACTCCTCACCTGATTGCCGCCACACATGCTTGAGACCATCTGAACCAAACAAATTAATCTTGGTCTCATCAGACCATAGGACATGGTTCCAGTAATCCATGTCCTTTGTTGACATGTCTTCAGCAAACTGTTTGTGGGCTTTCTTGTGTAGAGACTTCAGAAGAGGCTTCCTTCTGGGGTGACAGCCATGCAGACCAATTTGATGTAGTGTGCGGCGTATGGTCTGAGCACTGACAGGCTGACCCCCCACCTTTTCAATCTCTGCAGCAATGCTGACAGCACTCCTGCGCCTATCTTTCAAAGACAGCAGTTGGATGTGACGCTGAGCACGTGCACTCAGCTTCTTTGGACGACCAACGCGAGGTCTGTTCTGAGTGGACCCTGCTCTTTTAAAACGCTGGATGATCTTGGCCACTGTGCTGCAGCTCAGTTTCAGGGTGTTGGCAATCTTCTTGTAGCCTTGGCCATCTTCATGTAGCGCAACAATTCGTCTTTTAAGATCCTCAGAGAGTTCTTTGCCATGAGGTGCCATGTTGGAACTTTCAGTGACCAGTATGAGAGAGTGTGAGAGCTGTACTACTAAATTGAACACACCTGCTCCCTATGCACACCTGAGACCTAGTAACACTAACAAATCACATGACATTTTGGAGGGAAAATGACAAGCAGTGCTCAATTTGGACATTTAGGGGTGTAGTCTCTTAGGGGTGTACTCACTTTTGTTGCCGGTGGTTTAGACATTAATGGCTGTATATTGAGTTATTTTGAGGGAAGAATAAATTTACACTGTTATATAAGCTGCACACAGACTACTTTTCATTGTGTCAAAGTGTCATTTTGTCAGTGTTGTCCCATGAAAAGATATACTTAAATATCTGCAGAAATGTGAGGGGTGTACTCACTTTTGTGATACACTGTATATCTATCTATCTATTGTTTATCTATATATCTATCTGTCTGTCTGTCTGTCGGTCTGTCTGTCTGTTTGTCTATCTATCTGTCTGTCTGTCTGTCTATCTAACCTAATCTAATCTAATCTAATGTAATCTAATCCAGTCTATAGGTATACCTAGTGGTTAAAATGTACACACTTTCTAAAGCAGGTTAGATGTTAATATGACAATATCCCCACACCCTTTACCTAAATTAGTTTTTGCATCCTGAGGACCGGAGATGCCTCTGAATCAGACAGGACTGGCATCAACTGTTGCCAAGGCTATTAGTAAAATCTAGTTGGTCTCACAACAGGCTGATTTTAATTACTTTGTGTGTGTTTACTTTGTTACAGCTTTCAAAGTAAAATCATTTTTTCTCTCTTCTTGATGTTTCATTTCTTGACATTCACTCCCACCTCTAGTGTTTGATATGTTGTGTGATGCTTTATTTTTAGATCATCACATTTTACCAGTGTTTGCTTCTTTTTCTTTGAGCTTTTCCCTTCTGACATCTTTGAATCTTTGAAACAGCACTTATTCCTTTATTTATTTATCTTTATTTAACTTATTAAACAATTGAGAACTGATTTGGATGGCTTGGATCAATATTATTCATTAAGAAACTAAATATATATATATATATATATATATATATATATATATATATATATATATATATATACAGGGGTTGGACAAAATAACTGAAACACCTGGTTTTAGACCACAATAATTTATTAGTATGGTGTAGGGCCTCCTTTTGCGGCCAATACAGCGACAATCCGTCTTGGAAATGACATATACAAGTCCTGCACAGTGGTCAGAGGGATTTTAAGCCATTCTTCTTGCAGGATAATGGCCAGGTCACTACGTGATGCTGGTGGAGGAAAACGTTTCCTGACTCGCTTCTCCAAAACACCCCAAAGTGGCTCAATAATATTTAGATCTGGTGACTGTGCAGGCCATGGGAGATGTTCAACTTCACTTTCATGTTCATCAAACCAATCTTTCACCAGTCTTGCTGTGTGTATTGGTGCATTGTCATCCTGATACACGGCACCGCCATTGGATGCACATGGTCCTCCAGAATGGTTCGGTAGTCCTTGGCAGTGACGCGCCCATCTAGCACAAGTATTGGGCCAAGGGAATGCCATGATATGGCAGCCCAAACCATCACTGATCCACCCCCATGCTTCACTCTGGGCATGCAACAGTCTGGGTGGTACGCTTCTTTGGGGCTTCTCCACACCGTAACTCTCCCGGATGTGGGGAAAACAGTAAAGGTGGACTCATCAGAGAACAATACATGTTTCACATTGTCCACAGCCCAAGATTTGCGCTCCTTGCACCATTGAAACCGACGTTTGGCATTGGCACGAGTGACCAAAGGTTTGGCTATAGCAGCCCGGCCGTGTATATTGACCCTGTGGAGCTCCCGACGGACAGTTCTGGTGGAAACAGGAGAGTTGAGGTGCACATTTAATTCTGCCGTGATTTGGGCAGCCGTGGTTTTATGTTTTTTGGATACAATCCGGGTTAGCACCCGAACAGCCCTTTCAGACAGCTTCCTCTTGCGTCCACAGTTAATCCTGTTGGATGTGGTTTGTCCTTCTTGGTGGTATGCTGACATTACCCTGGATACCGTGGCTCTTGATACATCACAAAGACTTGCTGTCTTGGTCACAGATGCGCCAGCAAGACGTGCACCAACAATTTGTCCTCTTTTGAACTCTGGTATGTCACCCATAATGTTGTGTGCATTGCAATATTTTGAGCAAAACTGTGCTCTTACCCTGCTAATTGAACCTTCACACTCTGCTCTTACTGGTGCAATGTGCAATTAATGAAGATTGGCCACCAGACTGGTCCAATTTAGCCATGAAATCTCCCACACTAAAATGACAGGTGTTTCAGTTATTTTGTCCAACCCCTTGTATATATATATATATATACAGTATATACTGTATATATTAATTAAGGTTGCATGGTGGGTAGCACAGTCTTCTCACAGCAAGAAGGTCCTGGGTTCAATTCCCAACTGGACTTAATATATTATTTCTGGTCTATGAGGGTTTTCTTCAGGTGGTCCGGTTTTTTCCCACAGTCCAAAGACATGCAGTCAGGCTAATTGGAGACACTAAAATTGCCCTAGGTGTGTGTGTTTGCCCTGTGATGGACTGGTGACCTGTCTTGGGTGTTTCCTGTCTTCCGCCCAGAGAATTGGACCCACCACGACCCTGAATTGGTTAAAGTGGTAGTACTGCATCAATAAAAAATTAGATTTAACACATCTGGAATCACACAAGCTTAGATGTGAAGGGGCCAGATTTATTGTGAAGAACCGACACAAGTCTGTGCTAAAGGTTTCCAATAGTAAGAGTCCATGGTAGAGTAGAATCATCAGGCTGTGTTATACAGCTGCATGGCAGAGCAGCCTCAGAGGGATGAGGTTACACAAACTGACCTTGCAGCGCCAAGAAACGAGATGGAAGGAGCAAGAGTTATCATGCGGATGAAATTTCCTTCAAATGCCCTGATTAAATAAATTGATTTCTGTATCTCTCATGGAGGACCCTGACTGTCCCAATATGCATGAAATGAGTTATGCGACCCTCTTTCCGAATATAAGAAATGCAGAACGGAGTTGGTGAGGTTTCCTAGTTTATGGAAATGAAACAGAACCGCCTGTTGGTTGTATAATTTACTATTTTACCAGATTGTTTTCATCAAAACGACATTTAGTCTGCTGTTGTAATTGCTTTTTTATGTTAATTAAACCAAATTTAGCCATTTAGCTGGAAGATGTGTAATATGAGTAGAGATTAAATGAAGCTACGGTCAACACTTTCGATTAGCATAATATGCTGTGTAGTGGGTAACCTAAAGCCTTTGATGTTCCCCTGTAAATGTAGGTTATTTTATTTTTGGAAAATCAAATGAAATACTGTTTTTTTACATTAGTTGTCCCAAGGACAGGAGTATTAAGTTTAAGTGGGCTAAACAAATCCACATTTTAGCTACTACATCAAAGCAAATGTCATTACCACAGTACTTTGAAGTAAACTCCCTTATACTTAATTATAGGCATCGTTTATTACTGTGTATTTCTTAAACTGGTGTGTACACTGATCAGCCATAACATTAAAACCACCTCCTTGTTTCTACACTCAATGACTCACCATATAGGAGCACTTTGTAGTTCTACAATTACAATAACCATCTGTTTCCCTGCATGCTTTGTTAGCCCCCTTTCATGCTGTTCTTCGATGGTCAGGACCCCCACAGGACCACTACAGAGTAGGTATTATTTGGGTGGTGGATCATTCTCAGCACTGCAGTGTTAGTGTGTGTTGTGCTGGTATAACTGGATCAGACACAGCAATGCTGCTGGAGTTTTTAAACACCTCACTGTCACTGCTGGACTGAGAATAGATGATGGACCAACCAAAAACATCCAGCCAACAGTGCCCCATGGGCAGCGTCCTGTGACCACTGATGAAGGTCTAGAAGATGACCGACTCAAACAGCAGCAATAGATGAGCGATCGTCTCTGACTTTACATCTACAAGGTGGACCAACTAGGTAGGAGTGTCTAATAGAGTGAACAGTGAGTGGACACGGTATTTAAAAACTCCAGCAGCACTGCTGTGTCTGATCCACTCATACCAGCACAACACACACTAACACACCACCACCATGTCATTGTCACTGCAGTGCTGAGAATGATCCACCACCTAAATAATACCTACTCTGTAGTGGTCCTGTGGGGGGCCTGACCATTGAAGAACAGGGTGAAAGCAGGTTAAAAGGTATGTCAATAAATAAATGGACTACAGTCAGTAATTGTAGAACTACAAAGTGCTTCTATATAGTAAGTGGAGCTGATAAGTGTAGAAACAAGGAGGTGGTTTTAATGTTATGGCTGTTCAGTGTATGTCTTAATTCAAATCAGAAGAATGTTATGGCTAGAAGCTTTCCTCCTTAGCTCAAAACTGTGATTTTTAAATGGTTAACTCATCTGTAATGGCTAAATCTAATTATAATTATATAAACTTTTGTAATGTGTATTTATTTATCAGAACACAACGGTCATGATGTTCCATTTAAAACAGAAATTTGCCCAGGACTTCAATCAGAAATCAATGTGTCTGGCTGGATCTTTCAGCTAACTCCTAAATTATTTAATAGACAGTTTTATTCAATATTTTTTGGTTCTCATTCCACAAATTTGGCACCAATGTCCAAAAAACATAATTAAACTCATCTTTTAAAGCAACAGGATTAAAGTACCTATGTCCTATACATAATAAATACCTTTGACAGCACAACAGGACTCTTTTATATGATACTTGTCAGTATACACCAATCAGACAACATTATGACCACCTTCCTAATATTGTGTTGGTCTCCCTTTTGCTGCCAAAACAGCCCTGACCCATCGAGGCATGGACTCCTCAGGTGTGCTGTTATTTCTGGCACCAAGATGTTAGCAGCAGATCCTTTAACTCCTGTAAGTTGTGAGGTGGGGTCTCCATGGATCGGACTTGTTTGTCCGGCACATCTTACAGATGCTCGATTGGATTGAGATCTGGGGAATTTGGAGGCCAAGTCAACACCTCCTGAACCATTTTTGCCATAGTACAGTAGCTCGCCGGTTTAACACAGTTCCTTCCTTGGACCACTTTTGATAGATACTGACCACTGCAGAGTGGAACAACTCCACAAGATGCTCTGACCCAGTCGTCTAGCCATCACAATTTGGCCCTTGCTATTTTTCCAGCTTCTAACATCAACTTTGAGGATAAAATGTTCACTTGCTGCCTAATATACCCCACCCACTAACAGGTGCCGTGATGAAGAGATAATCAGTGTTATTCACTTTACCTGTCAGTGGTCATAATGTTATGCCTGGTCGGTGTAATATAGACATTAATGTACATATTCAGATTTCCTCCCACCTTTCCAACACATCCAAAAGGTAAATTAGCTTCACTTTATTATATATTAAATACATAAGATTTAAAGGCCTCTTCAAACAGTACAGCCTGTGGTTAAATACTGAAATCCGAAACCACCTTTCTGGACCACAATCTGTGCAATAAAGCTAGCCCACACCACAGTCATCACAGTTAAACACATAGAATAACAGTTAAATGTGCTATGAACCTAAAATAACATTTCTATTATTAGTGCGATGGAGCTTTGTTGCTAGGTGCTATGCTGTATTGTCAAGACACGAGTCCTTATTTCTGCATACCATGTTGCTATATAATTAAAAAGTATATTATAAAGGAATACAACATGTTCGGCGGAGAGGTTTAAAAATAATGTACAGTTAGCTGAAAACTTTACGTTCTGCTTATAGCAAAGCAGTCTGCTAACAATTACCCATGTTCCTTTACATTTAATGTTGTGGAATGTCTGCAAACCATCCTGTGGTTTCTATTTCAGCAATAGTCAATTACCAATCTTACCAACATTAATCTGTGTTTTTTCTCTCTTATTTAATGCCTGGTAACAAATCTGCATCTTTCTCTTTTTTATGCCTATTATGAATATTATTTTAAAAACATATACAGTGGTACCTTGAAAGTGTTTTTCCCACAAGAATGTATGGAAAACCTGTTAATGCATTCCATGGTCCCATGGACTTGCATATATTTTAGGCTAATGTAAATTAATAGGGTTGTTTTTGACACTTATACACTAAAAATAACACCAAATATAATATAAAATCACTTTAAAAACAGTTAGAAATCAATAAAAATACAATAAAATAATACTTTTACTTCTTTATTGTTTCCTTACGCTTCTTAATCGTGGAGATGCTTGATCTTGAAATACTGTATTTCGTTCAGTAAAGGCACATTCACATGAGAACACCTATTTTTCCCATAAGAAATCATGTAAATAAAATTAATCTGTGCCAGACCTCCCAAACCACCCCCTTACCTAACCTTTCTAATATCTTCAATGGTCTTTTTTGTTATATATATTATTCCTTAATCTTAAATTATAGCATAGACAATACTGTAATAAAAAATAATAAACAACAATACACAGTAGTACTGTACTGTACATAAACACACATCACATTTCAGTACAGTACGTGGGCTGTACCATACACCATAATACATTGTATCTACCAGAAACAACAATAACTCTCATAGTTCTCTATTATTTCCTTCTTTACTTCAATAGTATTGTATTTTGTAGGTGTAATTTCACGAAAGAAAGAATACTTTACTCAGCGGACTTCCTTCTTCTCTCTTATTCAATGTCCCCTCTGTCTGATACACAGTGACAGCTACTGGCAGGAGTAATTATACAACAACAAAAAACTGCGCTTTCTCTGCAGCTTCTCTGGGTGTATTTTTTGTAGAATTTTACTAAATATAAAGAAAACACCGGAAAAACACTGTCCGCTGTCCGAATGTTCACTCACTCACGATATATATATATATATATATATATATATATATATATATATATATATATATATATATACAGTATAGAGAGAGAGAGAGAGAGAAAGAGAGAGACGGTCGGATGTCAACTTGTTTATGACGTCACGTGTTTCGCGAAATTTCGGTTCGTAATCCAAAATTTGTTCGTACATTAAGTTGAAAAAGATCGTTCGTAACCCAAAATGTTTGTACTGTAAACCGTGTAAACTCAATGGTCTACTGTATCTCTATTTAGTATTATTAGCATGCTTTATGTTGATCTTACATGTTTATTTAAACTAAATGTTGGTCTTATGTCTGTAACGCACCTACGTTTTAACTTCTGCAATTTCATATAAAGACAATAAAGCCTTTCTGATTCTGACTATTTGTTATTGACTTCATTTCAAATCAACATTCTGAACTAGTTGATGACATAGTGAGATTTTGGTACAAACACTATGTTTTAATGTGTAATTTCTCTTAATTTAATCAGTTGTGTTAATCAGTTTATGTATTTACCAGTTTATGTAGGCTGTCCAATGTTTTTTTTCCCTTGCCACTGTCACTTTATGAATCATAAAGACTATTCAGGTGAAGTAGATAAGCTCAAGACTGGGAGTTTATCTATATTTCTGCCACTTCTGGTGAAAATGGGATGAAAAACACAAGTGATTAACCATTTCTGGTCAATTACCTCAATCCCATACTGAAAACAAAGTGTGAAAAAATCTATAGAGAAACATAACAGGATAAGGAACACCTGACATCTACTCATTTATGTATTTATTAAATTAGTCAGTCATACGGCAGATGCATATTGCAGAAAAACATTGTCTGGTCTGATGGGTCCGATTTTCTGCTGCAACATGCTGATCGAGGGATCAAACAGCAGGTATAAACAGCACGTCCTAGTCTGTTGAGAGTAGAACCTAATATTAATAATGAGATATTTTACTGTTGAAGCGAGTGAACAAGACATTTCCACTCACAAAATTTATGTTCCCTGGATGTTTTTTTTACTTTCTGTACCATTATGTGTAAACTTTCTAGTTTGATGTATGTAAAAATCCTAGATTAGGTGTTTCTAGTATATGAGAACTAGCCCATCCAGCACCAACAATGAATAAATGAATGAATGAATGAATAAATGCCGTTATTGTCATTGTATATAAAATAAAACAAATGTGTTCTGTGTAACTCCTTGTAAAACAAGAACATGCACTGTCTCAAACACACAACAACTAAGTCCTTAAACCATTAAGGTCAAAAAGTACGTAGAAAAGTAAATAAAAAACGTATATAAATATATATATATATATATTTTTTTCCCACTTTTTTCACCCAAATTTCTCCCCTAATCTAGTCGTGTCCAATAACCCTGAATGCGTCCTCTATACTGATTCGACCCTTCACCGCTGACTGAGGACGCCTCTCAACTGACATAGGCCCCCTCCGGCACGTACAGTCAGTAGACTGCATTTTTCACCTGCACGAGTCAAGTTCATACACCGAACGGGCACTGTGTACGGAGGGCCACACCCCCATAAGCATTATTCCTCAGCCCTGTGCAGGCGCCATCAGTCAGCCAGCAGGGGCCGCAGTTGCACCAGTTATGAGGACCTATGATCCGACTTTTTACACTCTAACCCTGAACAACAGCCAATCGTTGTTCATGCAGCCGCCCAGCCCAGTCGGAAGGCAGAGCTGAGATTCGATACGATGTATTCGAGACCCCAACTCTGGTGCGCTAGCGTACTTTACCGCTGCGCCTCCTGAGCGGCTTTATATATATATATATATATATATACAGTGTATCACAAAAGTGAGTACACCCCTCACATTTCTGCAGATATTTAAGTATATCTTTTCATGGGACAACACTGACAAAATGACACTTTGACACAATGAAAAGTAGTCTGTGTGCAGCTTATATAACAGTGTAAATTTATTCTTCCCTCAAAATAACTCAATATACAGCCATTAATGTCTAAACCACCGGCAACAAAAGTGAGTACACCCCTTAGTGAAAGTTCCTGAAGTGTCAATATTTTGTGTGGCCACCATTATTTCCCAGAACTGCCTTAACTCTCCTGGGCATGGAGTTTACCAGAGCTTCACAGGTTGCCACTGGAATGCTTTTCCACTCCTCCATGACGAAATCACGGAGCTGGCGGATATTTGAGACTTTGCACTCCTCCACCTTCCGCTTGAGGATGCCCCAAAGATGTTCTATTGGGTTTAGGTCTGGAGACATGCTTGGCCAGTCCATCACCTTTACCCTCAGCCTCTTCAATAAAGCAGTGGTCGTCTTAGAGGTGTGTTTGGGGTCATTATCATGCTGGAACACTGCCCTGCGACCCAGTTTCCGGAGGGAGGGGATCATGCTCTGCTTCAGTATTTCACAGTACATATTGGAGTTCATGTGTCCCTCAATGAAATGTAACTCCCCAACACCTGCTGCACCCATGCAGCCCCAGACCATGGCATTCCCACCACCATGCTTGACTGTAGGCATGACACACTTATCTTTGTACTCCTCACCTGATTGCCGCCACACATGCTTGAGACCATCTGAACCAAACAAATTAATCTTGGTCTCATCAGACCATAGGACATGGTTCCAGTAATCCATGTCCTTTGTTGACATGTCTTCAGCAAACTGTTTGTGGGCTTTCTTGTGTAGAGACTTCAGAAGAGGCTTCCTTCTGGGGTGACAGCCATGCAGACCAATTTGATGTAGTGTGCGGCGTATGGTCTGAGCACTGACAGGCTGACCCCCCACCTTTTCAATCTCTGCAGCAATGCTGACAGCACTCCTGCGCCTATCTTTCAAAGACAGCAGTTGGATGTGACGCTGAGCACGTGCACTCAGCTTCTTTGGACGACCAACGCGAGGTCTGTTCTGAGTGGACCCTGCTCTTTTAAAACGCTGGATGATCTTGGCCACTGTGCTGCAGCTCAGTTTCAGGGTGTTGGCAATCTTCTTGTAGCCTTGGCCATCTTCATGTAGCGCAACAATTCGTCTTTTAAGATCCTCAGAGAGTTCTTTGCCATGAGGTGCCATGTTGGAACTTTCAGTGACCAGTATGAGAGAGTGTGAGAGCTGTACTACTAAATTGAACACACCTGCTCCCTATGCACACCTGAGACCTAGTAACACTAACAAATCACATGACATTTTGGAGGGAAAATGACAAGCAGTGCTCAATTTGGACATTTAGGGGTGTAGTCTCTTAGGGGTGTACTCACTTTTGTTGCCGGTGGTTTAGACATTAATGGCTGTATATTGAGTTATTTTGAGGGAAGAATAAATTTACACTGTTATATAAGCTGCACACAGACTACTTTTCATTGTGTCAAAGTGTCATTTTGTCAGTGTTGTCCCATGAAAAGATATACTTAAATATCTGCAGAAATGTGAGGGGTGTACTCACTTTTGTGATACACTGTATATATATTTAAATAGTCTGGTGCGAGTACACTCTTCTTTTCCCTTATTTGTGCTATTTACCTTTTAAAATTTTCTTTTGAGGTTGTTGTTTTACTGTTTGTAGGGAGTTTTACTGATTAGTTAGGGATTTTATACTTAGTTTTTGTCTGACTATAGATCTGGACCTCTTGACCCCTGATTGGGCAAAACCATTAGATAAAAAACCAATTAAATATGTCAAAAAGAGTTGTGACTTCTATAAATAGGACTATTCATTCATTAACTGTTTGTTTTACCATTGATTTATCCTATTCAGTGGGTATGATTCACTGAGAGAAAGGTAGAAAATACCCTGGACAGGTTGCTAGTCCATCACAGGGCAACCACACACACATGCACGTCTTTGGACTGTGGGAGGAAACTGGAGGACCCAGACTGCTCCACCTGGGAATCAAATCCAGGACCTTTTTGCTGTGACATGACCGTGCTACCCACCGAGCCAACGTGCCGCCCTACAAACAACTATTGCTATTAAAAAGCTAGAGGCGTAATAAACAAGTGTAAGCTTTAAATGGAGACAGTTCTGGAAACTTGTGATGATCTCACCCCTTAAGACACTTGATGTTAAAACAGATTTAAGAAGCAGAAACGACTCCATGCAACTTTAATACCCGATTACATGTGCCTCCCTGCCTGCCACACAGCTTAATCAGCTCTGCACTTGACATGTTTCATGGTGACACGCTCTCAGTATACGGTGACCTTTCATGCAAGCAGAGACTCATTGGGCCCTTGAGGGCAATTTAGAAGCGGGCGAGCCTGAGGAAGACAAATCCGTAATGGCTACCCGAGCTATTTGGGACACTGATTTTATCGCGAGGCACCTGCCACCTGCTAGCTTTACTGCATCTCGGTGTCCGTACAGCCAAAATCATTACTGTCAATCATAGAGACGGGCTGCTATTTACACACGAGCGCTGGTGCAAAACAGAACGCCAACTTAAAAGGAATGACACCAATAAATCTGGGAACTCATTTAGCCTTTGGAAGAAAGAGGATTTAAAACATGGAATATGTGTTTTGAGGGATTTGCTGGCAACAATGCTTTGTGCCTCAGGCTAGCATGAATGGTTGGCGCAAAAAGACTAGCTCAATTCTTGTGGCTGGATTGACTGGTGGAGAAATTTAAAAACACTTATGAAAGCAGGGGGTGAATCATCCCAATTTGTTTCACAGCTGTAAGAGTGTGTGAGCGTGTAGTAAAGTGTGTGTCACATGCCTAAAGGTCAGCACTAGCACCATTGAGGACATAACACACCAGACTAATGTTCATTTGCTCATTCTTGCTCAATCTAGTGAGCTCTCTACATAGAGAAAAAGGCTGTCCAAATTCTTAGATGCCTTAAAATGCTGCCTACTAAGGTGCCTTAATTCTAATTGATAATCTGACTGAATAACTAGGGAGCATCCGATGAAGCCAATTCCCAGCATTCAATGTAGCACAACTTTTTTTTCAATTTTTTTCTATTTATTAAGCGTAGTCAATTCGTCTTCCGCTGCTGTGGATCCCTGACTGTGTTTGAAGAGGGTATATTGCTGCTCATGTGCACTCTGACACGTGCACAGTCCTAGCAGACCCCTCCTTTACAGCCATGCTTCTGCACAGACGCCTCGGTCTGCTAACCAGGGTCCTTGCACAGCGTTTGAAGACCCCACCCACTTGTTCCGATCATTTCCCCACCCAGCAGACACGGCGCCCAATTTGTGTCTGCTTCAGGCACTGCCAATTATGCCCGCTAGATGGCACCCAGTCGACCGGTAGCGCTGGTGTGCTAGCAGAATATCCCGCTGTGCCACCTGGGTCTCATTGATTTTTTATGTAAATAAAAATGTACAAGTGTCATTTATTTGCACATTTAGGCTTGTCAGTGACAGTTTAACCATTTCAGTACACAGAGGGAGATGTTAGCTGGCATGATAGTGGGTTGTGTCGCCTCAGCCCGTTGGTTTAAATGGCCTGAGGCTAACTGTGTTAGCTTAGGAAGCGAAAACTGCGGTGACGTATGTAGTGTGTCTGAATAACCTGCCTTATAAGTCGATGTCTAATTAGAATCCTTTTTACTTAGGAAGCTGCCTAGGTAGGCAGTAGGCAGCAAGGCAGCTCACTAGGTTTTCAAACAGACCCATGGTCTGTTTTACTACCGTTTTTGTCCTACTAAGGGTTGCACTGGGTGATGGGTAGGAAACACCCTGGACAAGTCACCAGTCCATCATTGGGTACACACACATTCATTCATTTTCTTATCCGCTTATCCAATTAGGGTCACGAGGGGGGTGCTGGAGCCTATCCCAGCTTTTCAATGGCCGCAAGGCACACAGTAACACCCTGTACGGGACGCCAGTCCATCGCAGGGCAGACAAACATACATACACACACACACACACACACACATTCACTTATAGGGCAATTCAGTATCTCCAATTAACCTGACTGCATGTTCTTGGACTGTGGGAGGAAACCGGAGCTCCCAAAGGAAACCCACGCAGACACGAGGAGAACATGCAAACTCCACACAGAAAGGACACGGGGTTCGACCCCACCAAGGACCTTCTTGCTGTGAGGTGACAGTGCTACCCACTAAGCCACCGTGCCGCCCCACACACATTCACACCTAGGGCAATTTTTAGTAGCTTCAATTATTGTAAACTGTTGTAACTCTTTAGACTGTTGGAGGAAACCCACACAGACACAGGGAAAACATGCAAAGTTTATCGGACAGCTCCACCTGGGAATCGAACCCTTGCTGTGAGGCAAAAGTGCTACCAACTTCCCTACCAATGTCTGTTATCAATATCAATGAACAAGATGTGCCTTTGTCAGCTAGATTCTTCTGCTGAAAGGTTTTCTTTCTCTCTATAATAATGCAAGATATTTTTAATATGCAGAAAAAATGACAATCACTCTAAAACTCCCATAAAAAGGTGCATTTATGAATACTTGTTACAAACAAGAGCTGTGCTGAATTATCCAACCCAGGCCTTCATTTCCATAACGCAGCACAGAAACGCTCCAGGTTCAAAGAGACACCAGTTCTAAGCAGAAAATTACCAAGCAACAAAATTGGTTCCCTAAAAGCTCATTACAATAAAAACGCATCCCGCCCGTCCAGTCTGCTATGCAAATTCAGCCTAGAAATCCCGTGAGTGGTTCAGAAGAGGATGCTGGGTACTCACCGTTTTCAGTGTTCTCGTGCTCGGTGTCGGTTAGAGTCAGGTTAGAGTTGGCTCTGCTGGACAGACACGAACTTCGCCCAGACTTTATGTTCGCTCTGCCCCACAGCCGGACGGCGTCCTCGGGGGACACGATTCCGTCCGTCTCGGTGTCTGCGTCCGAGCCCACGCTGAGTGAATAGTCGCGGTGGGGCATGGTCATTTCTGACCGGTAGGCTGCCACGCGAGGAGGCACGGGGTCACCGAAGCCAAACTCTCGCAAGGAGTAATCCGCTCCTAGACAGAAAGGGTAGAAAGCATCAGAGCCTTAGTGCATGAGCATAATTATTTTAGTATGTGCTTAGCATGTAAACACGTGCTGACAATTCAAACATGTACCAGGTGTGGACAAAATATTGGTGAATAGTCAAATATCTTGATAAGTTCAAGAATGCAAACTTGCTACAGACATCAAGGGACATCTACACATGTCTAGAAGTGACACCTAGCATGTGGTGGGCGTGGCTTATCGGATCCACAGGAAAAAAGGTGGCTTCAAGCAGGAAAGTTAAATTCTGGAAGACTATTTGGCTATTCTATGTTGGGAGATTCATAAGTAAATAAAAATAATAATAATAATAAAAAGGAAAACGAATAAGCATTTGGCAGTGCCTTGGATACCATTTAAGCAATTGAGGGTTAAGGGTCTTGCTTGAACCGACAACCCTCTGATTACTAGTCCAGTACCTTAACCACTGAGCTGTAACAACACACACGTACAGTACAATTAAATTATTCGATCAGGCGTTGTCTGGCACCCCTGGAACTGTGAGGATTAAGGACCTTGCTCAAGGACCCAAGTGCCAGCAGCAGACAAAATTGGCCACTAGTCTGCCAAGCGTTAGAAAGGGTATATTCAGAGTTCGAATCTCATCTCTGCTACCAGTCGGCTGGGCGCCCCCTAGCAGGCACAATTGGCAGTGTCTGCAGCAGACAGTGTCTGATTCAACCCTCCACTGCTGACTGAGGACGCCTCTCAACTGACACACACCCCCTCCGACACGTGCTCAGTACAGACTGCATTTTTCACCTGCACGAGTCCAGTTCATATATACCGATCAGCACTGTGCACGGAGAGCCACACCCTGATCAGCATTATTCCTCAGCCCTGTGCAGGCGCCATCAATCATCCAGCAGGGGTCGTAACTGCACCAGTTACGAGGACCTATGATCCGGCTTGCCACAACCCTGAAAACGCTGAAAACCCAGCTCTGGTGTGCTAGTAGGGCTGGGCGATATGGATCAAAAATTATATCTCGATATATCGCCCAGCCCTATGTGCTAGCGTATTTTACCGCTGCACCACCTGAGCTGCCCTATTGCCTTTAATCTTGTATTCTAGATGGGGTCTCTGAGACTCCAAACAATAGTGTTTAGAATATGGTGTTTGGAACATAATATCACTATAAAACTATTGTTTATTTGCAGTGTCCATAAAATTATTAAAAGTCATGAAGTATCAAGCTGATTGAAAAAGCCTAATATTCTGAGAGCTATTAAAGACGCTCTGGCATCTCAGGGACCCCAAGCAAAACATGAGAGTTAAAACGTTTGACGTTTTTATTCCCTGTCAGACCGGATTAGTATCCTGACCACTTGTGAATGCAGGGCATTAAGAATACTCGTACAGTCAGTTTAATATTTGATATTTTAATACTGATTTTTTGAACTATGAAGGCCCTCATGCAGATATGGCATTAATTCATTACTAAACTAAGCAATAATACATAAAATAAACAAACACACAAAGGCCAGATGCTTCTCTGTCTCTAATCTGTTGAGAATAAAACAACAAATGTTCATTACTGTTGATTTGGCATTTAATGCACATGCTAACTGTGGGCATCGTATTTAATACAGAGTCGATTACTTGAACACAGCCTTAAAGAAGATGTAGAATTAAAGTTCATTGCCACCAGTGTTCCAGTTGTAGTGTTAGAGTGCTAATTGGCTGGTGATTTTAATAAGCCTCGTTTAGACAAAGGTACATTCAGTCTGGTGAGAACTGCAGCACCAGAATAATGAACACTGATTTCGGAACTGAGAGAGTCTATTCAACATGCAATAAGAGAACAGACAATAACCATGCTAACAGGATTTCTCAGCATTAACACGCCGGTATTGTAGCTATACTGTAGCTATGCTTTAAGCTTTTTAAGAATTTAAAATTATCCCACTGATTATCCCTCTGAAGCCTGTCACAGTGACATAATTGTCTAATTGCACTTATATATTTATATATAATTAGGATTACCTAATACATTTTACAGTCTTACATGCTACATAATTGATTTCAGAACATGAAATGCCTTTATTTGTCATGTATAACATTTACATCTGTGGTATTTAGCAAACGCTTTTATCCAAACACTTACAATAGATACAGTTATGACTGGATACCATTTAAGCAATTGAGGGTTAAGGGCCTTGCTTGAACTGGCAACCCTCTGATTACTAGTCCAGTACCTTAACAACTAAGCTGTAGCTACACACATGTACAGTACAATGAAATTATTTGATCAGACGTTGTCTGGCATCCCTGGAGCCGAGAGTGCTAAGGACCATGTTCAAGGACCCAACATTGGCTGTATGGCAGAGCATGGATACAAACCGACAACCTTCCGATTGACAGCACAAAGCTCTAACCACCGAGCTACCACTGTCCAACAGTGGTATAACTACACACATGTACAGTACAATGAAATGATCTGATCAGCCGTTGTCTGGCACCCCTGGAGCCGAGAGTGCTAAGGACCTTGCTCAAGTACCCAACACTGGCTGTATGGCAGAGCCTGGATTCAAACCAACAACCTTCCAATTGACAGCCCAAGGCTCTATCCACAAGGCTATCATTGTCCCAGAGCAAATCCTGTATATGTAGCAATGCACCCAATGCTTATTATTAGTGACCTTCTCAATATCAATACATCAAACATGTCCTCAGTGGGTAGAGCTTTGGGCTATCAATCAGAAGATTGTTAGTTTAAGTCCAGGCTCTGCTATGCAGCCACTGTTGGGCCCTTGAGCAAGGCCCTTAACCCTGTCTGCTTCAGTGGCGCCGTACAATGGCTGACCCTAGATTCCAAATGAGCTGGAATATGTGGAAAAAGAATTGCATTGTACTGTACAACTGTATATGTATTTATGACAAATAAAGCTTTTCTTCCATGTATTTTAATCAACATTGTCAGTCTAAGAATTTAATCTTCACTTTATTTAAAGCAAGACCCTATACTTCTAACAAAATTGGTTAAAAATGTGGCTTAGGGTGGATAGACTCAACGTAAGTAAAGATTTTATGACCTAAACTGCATTCCAAACCAGACAATAAGGTTATACAGTGTATTTCTATGCACACTATTAATGTTATGGTTGCACAAGGATGTGTCCTGGAAATCACTTGTGTGTGCTGTGTAAACAATGCTTACCAAGACAGGAACTGTTTAGGTCCTGTAGCTATAAAATAAATCTTTGTAAAGGAGCTAAAAGTGAATAAAAGGTGATGTGTGTCTCTGCTGATTACAATCAGGACCATACAGCTGGAGTAAATATATACAAAAGCATTGGTAGCCAAGATAAAATTTGTTTTAGAGCTAAGCAGTTTTATATAAAAACAGCTTCTGGCAGTGGAAGTCTTTCTGAAACATCTCAGAGCACTAAATTCAATGGTAAGCCTATTTCTAAAATGTTTATTTTAAAGATTTGGGTTGTTTACTGATGTTGCTTCGCTTGTGTTTGGGATTAAAGTGTTCTGGACTTTACAGAAAAGTAAATTACTGTTAATTAAACAGCAAATTTCAATAAATAATCTGCATGCCAGTCTGTCTCTCTCTGTCTATCTATCTATCTGTCTGTCTCTCTGTCTGTCTGTCATTCTATCTATCTGTCTATCTATCTCTCTGTATGTCTGTCTCTCTGTCTATCTATCTATCTATATATCTATCTGTCTCTCTGTCTGTCTGTCTATCTATCGATCAATCTATCTATCTATCTATCTATCTGTCTGTCTGTCTGTCTGTCTGTCTGTCGATCAATCAATCTTACTATCCATCTATCCATCCATCCCACATTGGTACCAAAGTACATTTTAGGTATTTAGATTATCCAAAGCCACTTACATTACAGTTACAGTGTACAGTCTGAGCAATCAAGGGTTAAGGGCCTTGCTAAGGGGCCTAACAGCAGCAACCAGGCAGTGGTAGGGCTTGAACTAGCAATCTTATGATTACTAGTCCAGTACCTTAACCACTAGGCTACAGCTTGCCCAGAACAGACTGGGCTAATGAAGGCACAACAGTTCTGAGTACATGCCACACAGTTTCAGGGTCCTGTGGACCAAAGATTAAATCTCATCCAGGGTCACTATCTGTGAGTAGGTTTGTATATCCTTTTTTGTCTGCTTGAGTTTCCTACGGCTACTTTGGTTGACAATGATCGACTAGCTACTTTAAATTTCCCCTGTGTGAGTGAGTAAATAGTTCAGTGATGCCCTGCACTTAAGTTACCCTGTCCAGTGTGTATCCCTGCCCTGTGCCCAGTGTTTTTTGATGTATTGTACATTTACCATAACTATCTTTAGGCCAAAGTGGTTAAAGACAACAAATAAATAACAAATCCACAATCATGACAGGCTGAATGTGTTCCTGCTTTCACCCACAAACAGAAAACCCATTTTATAACAAGTTCCAGTGTACTACATTACTAAACAAATAAAATATTTATGTATTTTATTTCAGATATCACTAACATCATATTTCTAATGAACCCCAACTCAAACCAATTAGCTTTGGGCCACTGAACACCCTTTAAGAGCTTTACAAATTATTTGTACCAATACAGACCTTGTATAGAAATGATAATGTATTATAATTCATTCAGTAATTGTAAAACAGAAGTGAAACAGCTGCGAGAAACGTTGAAAACCCAATTAGCAAGATTTCTGCATTTATTACGTATATAATGTGGTCTGAACTTGATCTAAATAACAAGAAAAAACTGCAAAGATTTTTAGATATATATTTTTAGTAAAATATACTACAATAATTAACCATGAACAGTCCAAGCTGAAAACATATGTGAACCTCTGGGCTAGAGACTTCTCTAAAGGTCATGTTCATTTAAATGCGATGAGACTGGGTTGTAGTGGTGCCCCATGTTTCTAAGGAGGAACACACTGTAACTATGCACATACCTTTCTGTCTGTCTGTCTGTCTGTCTGTCTGTCTGTCTGTCTGTCTGTCTATCTATTCATCCATCCATCCATCCATCCATCCATATTTCTGTCTGTCTGTCTATCCATCCATCCATATCTCTGTCTGTCTGTCTGTCTGTCTGTCTGTCTATCCATCCATCCATATCTCTATCTGTCTGTCTGTCTATCTATCTATATATCTATCTGTCTGTCCATCTGTCTGTCTGTCTATTTATCCATCTAACTATCCATCCATCTATCCATATCTATCTATCTATCTGTCTGTCTGTCTGTCTGTCTGTCTGTCTGTCTGTCTGTCTGCCTGCCTGCCTGTCTGTCCATCCATCCTTCCATATCTCTATCTGTCTGTCTGTCTGTCTATCCATCCATCCTTATCTCTATCTGTCCGTCCGTCAATCCATCCATCCATCCATACATATCTCTATCTATCTGTCTGTCTGTTTGTCTGTCTGTCTGTTTATCTATGTATCTATCTATCTACTTATCCATCTATCTATCTATCTATCTATCTATCTATCTATCTATCTATCTATCTATCTATCTATCTATCTATCTATCTATCTATCTATCTATCTATCTATCTATAGAATAGATATACCATATAGTATAGATAAGAACTGTCTAAATGCATGAAGCTAAAAAGCATTACTTACAAGCTGTGTTTCTATTATTCTAGTGAACGAGAAAATGTCGTGCTTAAGAAAAAAAATAAAGACCCACATGAAGCTGGCAAAAGCCTCTTTTTTGGATGGAAGATTAGACCAAATGTAATGACTAATGCAGAAATTCAGGAAATTTAAAACGTCAATCATCAGAAAACTACAACTCCACTCAGATCATTTAAGGCTCTACAGAGATTTGTGTTTTCTTCTATCAACCAGTCTTGTGCTCACAGTGTTTGGAAATCAACTGACTTGTAGTATAAGGTGAGTTAAATGAAATACAAAGCAGAGCTCTTAGTATAGAGCCCACTGGGACTGATGCCTGACACCCCTGCACTTCAAGGTCAAAAAAACATCTGCAAATTGGCACCTCATCCTGTTTCATTCAGCCCCCGCTGTGCTAATGAAAGGGCTACAATGCTGAATTCACCACACCTCTTATCTATTTATTTACATACACACGCTGCATTTTCCTTCATAAAAGACAAATTGAATCTTCACATTCGGCTTTGATAATTGGCTGAATGTGATCTCTGTGTAAACGTATCTGGCGGATTGTGTGCCCATCTCGAGCCTGCAAGATGAAACCCTGCTGATACTGATTATGGCGCTTTTCATGTCAACAGCTATGTAAGAGATATCTGCTTCAGCATATAGAAAGCAGAGACGGATCTTGAAGTCTTGAAATGTGACTGTGCTATTTAAAAATGGCCCAAGTCATATGCTTATAGACTAGATATGATGCCAGATGTTTTACATTCTAAAGCAGGGGTGTCCAAACTTTTCATATTGGGGGCCAGATGGAGTAAAAATTATGCAAACAAGGGCCACAGACACTTATGTAAGAAAACAAATAAAAATTCAACAGTACTAACAATTTACTTGTGACTAACGATCTTTGACGTGGTGTAAACTAAGATTTTGCCGATGTCACTCACCAGTTTATAATCATTTTCCCACTTTTCCCCCAATTTTTCTCCCCTAATCTAGTCGTGTCTAATAACCCTGAATGCGTCCTCTATACTGATTCGACTCTTCACCGCTGACTGAGGACGCCTCTCAACTGACATAGGTCCCCCCGGCACATACAGTCAGTACAGACTGCATTTTTCACCTGCACGAGTCGAGTTCATACACCGACGGGCACTGTGTACAGAGGGCCACACCCCCATCAGCATTATTCCTCAGCCCTGTGCAGGCGCCATCAGTCAGCCAGCAGGGGCCGCAGTTGCACCAGTTATGAAGACCTATGATCTGACTTTTTACCCCAACCCTATAAACAACAGCCAATCGTTGTTCATGCAGCCGCCCAGCCCAGTCTGAAGGCAGAGCTGAGATTTGATACGATGTATTCGAAACCCCAACTCTGGTGTGCTAGCGTACTTTACAGCTGTGCCACCTGAGCAACACATAATAGGAAGATTATTATATTTCTTTAAATTAAACGTACCCACTTCCCTTTGAACTCGGAGAAAAATATTTATTCTTCAATATGATTATTATTGTTTTACATACTGTACCTAGTAGTCCCATTCTTATGCTTATACTTATTATTAGGTATATATTACTAAGTATATAGACCTTATACCCTATATGTAAATTGCTAAAGTTAGTTATTTATTATTATACTAATCATAGATATGTAAGTTTACTGATATACTGTACTTTGTTTTTATTTTGCACAATGCTACTATTTGCACTTCTGGTAGATGCTAACTGCATTTCTTTGCTTTGTACTTACTTACTTACTTACCTACTATCTATCTATCTATCTATCTATCTATCTATCTATCTATCTATCTATCTATCTATCCATCCATCCATCCATCCATCCATCCATCCATCCATCCATCCATCCATCCATCCATCCATCCATCCATTCATCCATCCATCCACTCAATCCATCCATCCACCCATCCATCCATCCATCCATCCATCTATATATGGCTATGAGTTTATTGGACATACCATTCCAAAACTTCTGAGGGGCTTTCCACAAGGGTGGAAAAGCCAAGTGTTTGTTGCAGTCTGTGCCCAATCAGTTAAAAGATTGCACTCCTCCCACAGTCCAAAAAAATGCAGTCAGGTAAAAAAAAGATACTAAAATTGCCCTTAGATGTGTGTGTGTGTTAAGGTGTGAATGTGTTCGTGTGATGGACTGGCGCCTTGTCTACAGTTTTTCTGTGTGCCTGGCGTCCACTGAGAGCTGGGATAGGCTCCAGCACCCCCCTTCGACCTTGATTAGGTCAAGCGGCTTAGAAAGTGAGTGAGTGAATGATCATACTGGTACAGGAAGGTCTTTCTCCTTTCTCTAAACTGTTGAAAGGATATATTTAATATAGGTCGGGATCCCATTTTAAAATACACTTACACTTGCTAATAGTGGGTGTGTCTACAATGTTTGTTTAAGCCCCTAAAATAGGGTCACTGACCAAATAAAGAGAATCCCTAGCTTGAATAAATAAAATGAGTAAAATGAGGTTGATCAGGTAGCTCCTACCTTGTCTGCCGAACTCGTCCACCTCATGGTGAACAACATCCTTAACTCGTGTGCCGTAGGCCACTCGGGGGTCCTGCTCGAAGGCCTTGAGTGTCTCGCTGGAGCTGTACGATTTGGGTTTGAGCTTGCCGTCTTCGCTGTCGGCCGATGAGCTAGTGTAGCGGCGCTCGGCGTCCCGCCGTGCCGTCAGAGATCGGTACGGTCTACGTTCCTTCACTTCCATCGTGAGCTTGTCTCGATTCTCCACATCAAAGGAAAAGGAGTCACTTCAGCCTCTGCGATTCTAGAACGGGAAACAAAAGAAGTTTTATGTGGGTCCTTTTTTTTTAAAGACATGCTGTGCTGGCTGTGCTGCTGCCAAGTATGCATTTAATTCCTCACAGTAATACGAGCCAGTAATCTGCCAGTCAAAGCAAGAAATGCAGCTCCAGAAGCAACTTCTTTGATTTCATTATGCAATTTTCCAATTCTGTTCAGTAATGGACGCTGTAATTTGTACTTATAATCGTTGATGATTCATTAAAAACACATTTTTATATATGTAAATACACCGATCAGCCATAACATTAAAACCACCTCCTTGTCCATTTTATCAGCTCCACTTACCATATAGAAGCACTTTGTAGTTCTACAAATACTGACTGTAGTCCATCTGTTTCTCTGCATGCTTTGTTAGCCCCCTTCCACCCTGTTCTTCAATGGTCAGGACCCCCCACAGGACCACTACAGAGTGGGTATTATTTTGGTGGTGGATCATTCTCAGCACTGCAGTGACACTGACATGATGGTGGTGTGTTAGTGTGTGTTGTGCTGGTATGAGAGGATCAGACACAGCAATGCTGATGGAGTTTTTAAACACCTCACTGTCACTGCTGGACTGAGAATAGTCCACCAACCAAAAATATCCAGCCAACAGCACCCTGTGGGCAGCTTCCTGTGACCACTGATGAAGGTCTAGAAGATGACCAACACAAACAGCAGCAATAGATGAGCGATCGCTCTGACTTTACATCTACAAGGTGGACTAACTAGGTAGGAGTGTCTAATAGAGTGGACAGTGAGTGGACACGGTATTTAAAAACTCCAGAAGAGCTGCTGTGTCTGATCCACTCATACCAGCACATCACACACTAACACACCACCACAATGTCAGTGTCATTGCAGTACTGAGAATGATCCACCACCTAAACAGAACAGGGTGAAAGCAGGCGAAAAAAGGTATGTAGAGAAATAGATGGACTACAGTCAGTAATTGTAGAACTACAAAGTGCTTCTATATGGTAAGTGGAGCTGATAAAGCTGATCTGTGTATAACAAGAGGTACAAATCCTTTTTAAATTAAATGTTGGCTTTATTCTATACTAGGAATAAAAACTATACTATATTTGAAGTGTGCAATATAATACAAGGATGTATTTTAGGGTGCCATGATGTTGATAAGTCAACATATGATGACATGTAGCAAGCAGTGCCCAGCTTTAGATGATCCTCCAGTCGAGGATTATCCCCATCCCCTGTTCAAACCACCACTGCAGCATTTTTGTAGCTTTGATAAAAACACAGGCACACCCAGTGCAGGCGACCAGCAGGATTCATTTTGATAAAATACAGCGCAACAAATCCGCTGGCTATAAACTTTATGGTTCGAGTCCTGCCACAAATATTCACCCCCCTCCCTTTTTTTCCCCTTTATGAGGCTCAGAGAGAAATAGTGCACTACCAGATGCTTTTTTAAGTGGCAGGTGTCCTTCTGTGCACTGTTGTTTGGAGGATGTGAATCATGGGTGAGAGCAACAGTGCAGCCTGTCAAATCCGGCGGAAAAAAATGGAAACTGCAGCAGTGATTAATAACACGACTCGACCGTAAAATCTAGAAAAATACTATTCTCAATTAAGGGGATTATTAAAAGACACAAGTTATTAGGAACATGTGTGGAGGATAGTATTATTGCAAAAATATGTGGACACACTTTTTGCTAATTTAACCACACCTGTATAACAGATGCATATTGTTAATCGTATAGCAACTGGTGATAGAATAGCTTATGCTACATAGCTTAGCAATTTTTACATTTAGCACAATCGTTGAATGCCACCTCTCCAACGAGTCAATACATGAAATTTCTGTCCTTGTGTACTGTAGTATAAAGTGGAAAAGTCTTAGTAGACCAGACAAGCTTACAGAATAGGTGTGTTTAGCCAGACATGCTAACAGATGCCCCCCCCCAGAGCTGTAGCACACCTTAACCACATCACTTACATTTTATTTTAAACTTGAACTAATCATCAAACCTCCTTACTGTATTTAAGTAGCTTTTGTGAAAGTTTTATACTATATTTACTAATTATTCATGACCACCAGCTTGTGCAGCATAGACAGCAGCTTAATGGGCTGGATGTGACTTAATCAGGTCCTGGTAGGTTGTCACAGGTATCTGGCCATGAGCCATGCTGAATGCAGTACATCTATAGAGCAAACTCGATGTCTGAGATGGTCCCAAAGATGCTCATTTGGGGTAAAGTCTGTACTTGGAAGTCAGAAGTCTTGGTCATGCTCTTCCAACCAATGTCAGACATTTCTAGCCGTGTCACGTGTCGCATTGTCTTGCTGGAAGATCCCAGCCGCCCCTGTATGGGTGTATGTGATCTGCAAGGATGGTTTCATACCCAGTGCCTTCCACACTGATGCATGGGCCCAGAGAATGCTACGATCAGCAATAACATTAAAACCACCTTCTTGTTTCTACACTCACTGTCCATTTTATCAGCTCCACTTACTATATAGGAGCACTTTGTAGTTCTACAATTACTGACTGTAGTTCATCTGTTTCTCTGCATGCTTTGTTAGCCCCCTTTCATGCTGTTCTTTAATGGTCAGGACCCCACAAAACCACTACAGAGTGGGTATTATTTAGGTGGTGGATCATTCTCAGCACTGCAGTGACACTGACATGGTGGTGGTGTGTTAGTGTGTGTTGTGCTGGTATGAGTGGATCAGACACAGCAATGCTGATGGAGTTTTTAATCACCTCACTGTCGGACTGAGAATAGTCCACCAACCAAAAATATCCAGCAAACAGCGCCACGTGGGCAGCGTCCTGTGACCACTGATGAAGGTCTAGAATATGACCAACTCAAACAGCAGCAATAGATGAGCACTGCTGTGTCTTATCCACTCATACCAGCATAACACACACTAACACCACCACCATGTCCTTGTCACTGTATTGCTGAGAATCATCCACCACCTAAATAATACCCACCAACGTCATAATGTTATGCCTCATCGGTATAAATAAAAATAAATAAATAAATAAAGAGAATAATAATAATAATAATAATAATAATAAACAAAGGATGAGAATCGAACTCAGATGCCCAGAAAACAGAGGTGAGAATCAAACCCAGTTCCCAAGAAACCTGGATTGGTGCAGCACCGACCCTATCTGCTTGTGTTGGCATAATAAATCGTCATAAACTGCATGTGTAAACAAACAACAACATGGTAGGGATGCCAGGCCTGTGTAATGCCATGCAACAGTTTGTATGTTAATGTAATTGGGTGACAAAGTGTCTGGAGGCGCGGGTGAAAACAGAATGGCGCTGGCTCGGAGATGAATTGCTTTGTTTCGGGAGTGAAAATGGTGCTTCGGTAGGCTTATGGGTGAAGGCACTGCGATTTATAAGGCTACCTGTTCTCCTGCAGCAGGTAATCTCGCCGCATCGTGAGACTATAACCAGGCTTGGAGCATGTCGATGTGGATTTATAAAGTTGATTAGAGGCTGGGTCATTGTTTTCTCTGGGGCTGGTTTAAAATGGAGAGATTTCCCCACTTGATTCATTTAATTTGCTTCAGTCAAGCTCTCTGCAAACGCCAGCCCTTAAATCAACTGTGTCATGCAGCGTGGGGTGAATTATCTGAATTCAGCACGGGCTCATGCTCAGTCTGAGAGCTGGGTGATGCTGCCATAAATGGACACGAAATTGATCCACAGGCTGATGAGATTGTTACGGATTGCAGCATTGCGACTGGTGTGGGTCTCACACAATGGATGGATGTGCTCTAAAGGACATACTATGGACGCTACACATACTAAACTCCACCTGGAGGCAGTATGTAGTAGGCATTATGTAAAAGGACATATTTCCAGTAAGCTTTCAGGTGTATGGAAGACTTATAAACTTATAATTACAGTAATTTATGTGCTGTTAGCTCTTTATACATCCTGTATTGGGACAAGGATTAAAAGAACATTTAGAGTTTAATCATATTATGAATGATTAATTGGCCTTCATGGTTTTAATGTAAATACTGGAATAGCAAGACCACCAACATATGGTCAAAATACAAACCTGAAATGCTGGGTCAGCAGGTACAATGTGTTTATTTATTGGGATTTTAACATCATGTTTGACACATTTTGGTTACATTTAGCACAGAACAGAACAGGTAGTTACTGGTTACGCAAGATTCATCAGTTCAAGTCTTTAATGTCAAACACAGTCATGGACAATTTTGTGTCTCCAATTCACCTCACTTGCACGTCTTTGGACTGCTGGAGGAAACCGGAGCTCCCGGAGGAAACCCACGCAGACACAGGGAGAACATGCAAACTCCACACAGAAAGGACCGCCCCACCTGGGAATCCTAAGAAAAGTCTAAGACACATGGATGTTATATGGCTGGATAGCACTGTCGCCTCACAGAAAGAAGGTCCTGGGTTTGATTCCCAGGTGGACATGGTGGTTTCCCCCAGGAGCTCCGGTTTCCTCCTACAGTCCAAAGACCTGCTGTCAGGTTAACTGGAGATAATAAATTGTCCATGACTGTGTTTGACTTTAAAGATTTGAACTGATGAATCTTGTGTAACTAGTAACTACATGTACTATCATGAATGTAATCAAAGTGTGGAGGGAACCGGAGCCCCCTGTGGAAACCCATGTAGACACGGGGAGAACATACAATCTTCACACAGAACGAACCCGTAAATAACCTGTTCCACCTGGGAATTGAACCCAGGACCTTCTTGCTGTGAGGTGACAGTGAAAAGTGTGTAAAAACATGACAATAAAATCCTAATAAATAAATATGGTTGGATAAAGTGTTGACTACAGAACACACATTAGTTCATTACATCACATTATAGAGCCAAAAGTAAGTGGACACCCCTCCAAATTATTACGTTTCAGAGTTTCCAGTTCCACCTAGTCCTAATTGGTGTATAAAATTGTTTATTTACATAAATATTTAAAATAAACTCTACAGCAACAATTTGAGAGTTTGTTTGCAAGTCCATCATGATTGGTGCACAAAGTTAGGTCCTTAAAGACATGGCTTGATAAGTTTGGAGCACAGAACCCTGACCTCAACCCTCTTGAAAACCTTTGGGATTAATTAAAACATCAACTGCCAACCAGACCTTCTTGACCAGTACTGATGACTGAATGACCGACCTGTCGAAAGGCTTTGTTCACTCAATGGGTACTATTCAGTTTCACACAGTTCAAAATTATGTGGAAAGAAACAAGGTTCATGGATCTTATAATCAACACAGACAAGATTCACCTCAGTTCCCAGTTACTGTGAGATTGCTGGTATCAGGTCAGCCCTGAACTGTCCTCTACTGCCAGCATATCAGCATCGTGTTGGAAATAGAACTAACAAGACCGGGATGTCCATATTTAAAAGTACTAATGCTATTGCCTTGCTACTGGAAAATGTTGTTAAACTAATAGCATTTCTCGATTCCAGAAATATGATCATAAACTTATACTGTAAGCAGACTCCGTTTTCTCTTTACCAGTTCACTGAAGCTCATGTGAATCTGGTTCTTTGTTTGGAGAAATGATTCTTTATCTAATTCTAGGTCTGCCAAGTAGCAGTCTGTTGGCACTGCTCTGACTTCTGGATCCTTTGCTGTTGATCCAGTTAGGCAAAGCTGTCCACCACTAACGTTAGTGTTCTTTCCTGTTGTCATGACTTTGTCCTCTTTTTACTCTGTTCTATAAATATTCTTATAAGGGTCTTCAGGTTCTGATTTTCTGCTATGAGTATTGTATTACATTTGTGATCATCTTTTTCTGTTTCAGCATCTCATATAGCACTTTTCCACTAAAATAACTCTGGTTCTTGAACCGGTTCTGTTTGGGTTTCTTCAAAACTTGGTGTTTTTTAGAGAACCGACCATAATTGGGCATTACATAAAGAAAGTAAAAAAAAATAAGGAGTAGTAACAGAGTTGTTACAGATGTTACAAATAGCCGATTTGCTCAGCGCTCGGCTTCAGCGATAAAAAAAAATCACTAAAGTTCCACGACACGAACATTCATTTGTGTGAAATAACCATCAAACCCACTCTAAAATACAACACATGTATCTGTGTTTAGCTGTATTTACTTCACATGTGGTGTTTATGTAGCTCGGGGTTCTGAATTCGCTTCTTGGGAAAAATAAAACGTAACGTGGCTGAATGGACTAAAAATACTACACAGGTACACTACATTTCTCTCTGTTATTACTGGTTATAAGTGCTCTGTATTGCTCAAATTCATTGCTCGTTTTAGTACAACAAGCCACGTTATGAATAATTTTTTATGTTAAGCGTTGTTCGTACTGTCTGGGTTGCTTTTACCACGTCATATCACACAGTTCACACAGTTCATCTCTTTTGAGACGCTTTGAAAATATCAGCGGCAAACTGGATCAAAATTAAATCAGGTGAACTTTAAAAGAGACATCAGCACAGTGGTTTTACAGCTTCTCATGTAAAAGCACCCAAACCGCTACACTTTGACATGCCCATCGATGACGTCACGGTTCGCGCTGAAAAAACAAGTATTCTGTGGTGCCAGATTAGAACGCTAGTTTGCTGACTGGAACCTCTTTTTTTGTGAAAACACGCGTTTGTGAACCGGAACCGGCTCCGTTCTGCGTCGGTGGAAAAGGGGTATTATTATATGTTTCGTATATAGGTTGAACAGCACATACATTAAGAACAATGTAAGAGTAAATCATAGTAACTATACTGGCAACCCTTTATTATTTTTAAATGTCAGTGCAATTCAATTAACACTGGTTTTTACTTAATTTAAAATTTTAATGTTTTATTTAAAACTAAATGACCATTTTCTCTTCTTTTTTGATAGTCTAGTGTCATATGCTAGTTAGAACCCTTGTTGCATGATGACCACATGTTTATATAACAATCCAGAAAATTTGCATAGACAGGCTTTCATAGGTAGTAAGACTTACAAGTGTGTGTTAATACACCAACATTAAAACTGGAATTCTATACACAAGAACAGAAATGACCACCATAAACATTTAAAATCATATTTACAAAAGACAGGGAATATTAAAACCTGACTTTACAGGTTTGTGTACTATAAACAGACGAGTTAGAGCAGCAGTCCACAGTGGACTAGATCTAACCCTTTTCAACGGCCTCTTTATTTCCGCGCCCATTGTGGCTTAGGGGTCACCTTTTGTATAGACTGACAGCTGAAAAGATGGCCGTGATTAATGACTGGAAGACCTCAGAGCTGGACCTCCACCACTGACAAAAACAGGCTTTCTCTTAAAGACCCCAGAGAGCTCTTCAGCTGCTGCTTCTGCATTGAACAGCCGCTCTCGGTTACTTATTTTGTAGCATTGGCCCGGGGTCCTCGAGTCTATACTAATGTTTTTCAAGGTTAAGGCCTGGGGTTTGTTTAGGTGCATTGTTTTAATTCTCTGAGTTTGGCTCAGAAAAAACAGCCATAATGCATTTATGCAGATGCCTTGTTGTGGTGGGGCGGCTGGTATGCGCTAGGTTGTACCTTCGAGGCCATGGGAAAGTGATCCGCTCTTTTCAGTAACGCAACAGGCATCGCATGCTATGACAACCGGTGCATAGTGCAAAAACATATATAATAGAGAGCAGCAGATTCCAACTCAGGTTAACTAAAAGTGTAAGAGGACGTTCTCTGTGTGTTTATCTTTGATAGCACATTTGGAACTATGAATAATCGAAGGCGGGGGAAAAAATAAGCCACGTCTGTTTTTATCTAATCCCTAGAGCTCAGCGGCGGCTAAAAACAAGGTGCCAAGTAGACAGTGAAAGCTTTGGATTCGTTCCCTACAAGCTGTTGAAAAGAACAGAATATGACTGACAGGAGGCTGGACTGTACAGGGAAACAAAAACTAAATGTAACTGCTGCAAATTTAACATAAACACTAACACATAGTAACATAATGTCATTATGAATCACAATACAGCTCACAGTATTGATAATGAATGTCATTTATAGATTTATTTTTAATTAATTTTATAAACTTTATCCTGGAGAGGTTAACAGGAGGGGTGGAAATCTTAAGCCACCTCATTATCTCATATAATTATGTACAAAAGTGCTGCAACATGTGCTCCGGTGCATCTGGAGGCATCTCAATTTGTTACATAAAGGGCAGCATCCACTTTTTAATAATAAAATAATCAATTTTTTGATAGAAACAAAGTACATTAACATCATCAGATATTTCGATCCATAGGCAGTGCTGTGTCTTTATTAACATACTACAGAGTATAGTATAAAAATTGTATAATAAGTTTTGTTATATGATAATTGTATTATATAATAATTAATATAATTGTATACAGTAAAATAAAACTTAAGGACTTTTCAGAGCATTAACATGTATGGTATTTAGCATGGTATGTGGATTGGGACGTAACCCTTCGTTCCTCCCCCATAACCATCAGATAAATCCACAGTGTTTAGGCAAAATTCTATTTTTAATCTGTAACTGAATTGTGGCATTATCCATTATTATTATTATTATCCATTGGATTTTGCATCAATGTGTATTGTTTTTTAATATCTATTTTTTATTAAATACATAAACTACAAATTTATTATGTTGTATTCATTAATTTATTTAATTTATAAATGTTTCACCTGCCAACTTAGTTTTTTTTTGTATTTATTTATTAATTTATTAATTAATTTATTTCTTTAATATCTAATAAATATATTTATTTTATTATGATATAAATGTATATATACTGTATATACAGGGGTTGGACAATGAAACTGAAACACCTGGTTTTAGACCACAATAATTTATTAGTATGGTGTAGGGCCTCCTTTTGCGGCCAATACAGCGTCAATTCGTCTTGGAAATGACATATACAAGTCCTGCACAGTGGTCAGAGGGATTTTAAGCCATTCTTCTTGCAGGATAGTGGCCAGGTCACTACGTGATGCTGGTGGAGGAAAACGTTTCCTGACTCGCTTCTCCAAAACACCCCAAAGTGGCTCAATAATATTTAGATCTGGTGACTGTGCAGGCCATGGGAGATGTTCAACTTCACTTTCATGTTCATCAAACCAATCTTTCACCAGTCTTGCTGTGTGTATTGGTGCATTGTCATCCTGATACACGGCACCGCCTTCAGGATACAATGTTTGTACCATTGGATGCACATGGTCCTCCAGAATGGTTCGGTAGTCCTTGGCAGTGACGCGCCCATCTGGCACAAGTATTGGGCCAAGGGAATGCCATGATATGGCAGCCCAAACCATCACTGATCCACCCCCATGCTTCACTCTGGGCATGCAACAGTCTGGGTGGTACGCTTCTTTGGGGCTTCTCCACACCGTAACTCTCCCGGATGTGGGGAAAACAGTAAAGGTGGACTCATCAGAGAACAATACATGTTTCACATTGTCCACAGCCCAAGATTTGCGCTCCTTGCACCATTGAAACCGACGTTTGGCATTGGCACGAGTGACCAAAGGTTTGGCTATAGCAGCCCGGCCGTGTATATTGACCCTGTGGAGCTCCCGACGGACAGTTCTGGTGGAAACAGGAGAGTTGAGGTGCCCATTTAATTCTGCCGTGATTTGGGCAGCCGTGGTTTTATGTTTTTTGGATACAATCCGGGTTAGCACCCGAACATCCCTTTCAGACAGCTTCCTCTTGCGTCCACAGTTAATCCTGTTGGATGTGGTTTGTCCTTCTTGGTGGTATGCTGACATTACCCTGGATACCGTGGCTCTTGATACATCACAAAGACTTGCTGTCTTGGTCACAGATGCGCCAGCAAGACGTGCACCAACAATTTGTCCTCTTTTGAACTCTGGTATGTCACCCATAATGTTGTGTGCATTGCAATATTTTGAGCAAAACTGTGCTCTTACCCTGCTAATTGAACCTTCACACTCTGCGCTTACTGGTGCAATGTGCAATTAATGAAGATTGGCCACCAGACTGGTCCAATTTAGCCATGAAACCTCCCACACTAAAATGACAGGTGTTTCAGTTTCATTGTCCAACTCCTGTATATCTGCATGCTTTGTTAGCCACCTTTCACGCTGTTCTTCAATGGTCAGGACACTTCCAGGACCACTACAGAGCAGGTATTATTTAAGTGGTGGATCATTCTCAGCACTGCAGTGACACTGACATAGTGGTGGTGTGTTAGTGAGTGTTGTGCTGGTATGAGCGGATCAGACACAGCAGCGCTGATGGAGTTTTAAAACACCTCACTGTCACTGCTGGACTGAGAATAGTCCATCAACCAAAAATATCCAGCCAACAGATGACCAACTCAAACAGCAGCAATAGATGAGCGATCGTCTCTGACTTTACATCTACAAGGTGGACCAACTAAGTAGGAGTGTCTAATAGAGTGGACAGTGAGTGGACACGGTATTTAAAAACTCGAGCAGCGCTGCTGTGTCTTATCCACTCATACCAGCACAACACACACTAACACACCACCACCATATCAGTGTCACTGCAGTGCTGAAAATCATCCACCACCTAAATAATACCTACTCTGTGGTGGTCCAGTGAGGGTCCTGACCATTGAAGAACAGGGTGAAAGCAGGGTAAAAAAGTATGTAGAGAAACAGATGGACTACAGTCAGTAATTGTAGAACTACAAAGTGCTTCTATATGGTAAGTGGAGCTGATAAAATGGACAAAGTGTGTAGAAACAAGGTGTTTTTTTGTATTAATTAAATTATTTATTACTTTTCCCTGGCAGTAGGTCCTGAGCCTGATGTGAAAATTCCACACACACTAACACACTATCGCTGGAGGTGTGAATCCAACCCGAGTCCCTGTAGCTGTGCAAGACAGTTTCTGGAAATGAAAAATCAAATACAATAAAAATCCAACCAAGTTTTAAACACTAACCTCACTCTTCTTAAGTTATTGCAGTTCCTGCTGGCAATTTACATGGCACCTCATTTGCCCACCTGTCGTGAGAGCATGATGGCTGGCTGGAGTCAAACCGTATGCAAATGTCTGTCTGTGCTATAGTGCGGGGAAACATTGCTTACAGATTTGACTTATTTTTCAGTACATCCTAGCTATTTTTCCCCCAAGTCTATAATGCAATCTGGGAAAGCAGCTCAAGGCTTTTATATAAAATGATACACTATTAATGTTTCACTTCCTTTACAAATTAAAACCATTGATTTAGGAAGTTCCTGTTTGATAAACTCCTGTACAAAATCCACCCTCTTCTCCAAAGCCAAGCACAACCAAACAAAGCGTGCTGTAGTCGCCTTTTTGATAATGCGCCGATGCAGAACAAGTTGGTCGATCTTGGCATGGGCGTCCAACCCGCCAGCTGCCTGGATTTTAAATGCAGAAAAATCACTCTCCTCTGAGCAGATGTTCGAGGTTTGAACACAACCTTGGAGAAATGATTTGAGCAGAGAGATGTAGCACTATCTGTACCTCAAACCAAACAATGCAAACGTCATTGATACTGACTTTTATTAAACCAGAGAAAGAACGAGGGAAGACAGAAACAAGTTCCGCTACAAAAACCTCCTGTACGCCTGGACTTGCACAGATACTATTAATCCACCACATGGCAATGGCCACATGTTAGTATAAACAGGATCATGTTGAGTCAAATCAATTATGTTTACTGTAGTTCTATAAGCACGCCGAGGGTGGCAATGAAAGGAGAGAGGAAAAACGTCGAGGGGGACGAGACAAACAGAAACCCATCCTTTAGGCCTGTCGGATATATCTTCTTTGATCTTGAGTTCTAAATTCTACAACATGTGTGCCCCATTAAGCAATCAAAAGGAAACCCCATAGAAACCCCCACTGTCCAGATGTTATGCACTGCAATGACACCAGTGTGTTAATAACAGTGTATGGCAGAGTATCCTGTGACCTGATAAACGACTACAGAAAGACAATCACACATTGTGTATGAAAAAATATGTCATTACTGTGTCATTACCATGCTAGTTTTATTACAGCGCTGAGAATGGTCTATCACTCAAACAGCATCTGGTCAGCGGGGGTCCTGTAGAGTTCTTTTTCAAATGATAAATGAAGTACAGGGGGCGACAAAGAGTGCAAAGCATCTGTATGGTGGGTGTAGCTTACAAAATAATCTTTGAACGTACGGACCACATAGGTGTACCTAATAAAGTGCTCGATAAGTGTTCAACTTGACAATGTAACCATCTTGATCAAAAATGTCTCATGTCTGGTCAGCCAGCAAGGAACTTTGCCTGCATGGTTTCAATTACATAATCATAAGATGCAAGGATTTCTCTGTTCCAATACACCCAACATGACTTTTTCTGACCTCCCCACTCCTCTTATATAATCAAAAATTACTCTGGCAGTATTAGACCGTATTGCTCTCAATATACTGCAGCTCTAATGTTCATACACATATGCTAAAACACTGTTGTGCTTTGCTTCTACTGACCACAAAACCTAACTATGTAAGGCATTTCATGTAAATACAATGCAAATGGGGGTAAACCAACAATCACGTGCACATTTTATGTACATAACAGGTGTGTGGTGTATTGTATACACACCGCTGAAGTAGAATGTTTCATATATTTTTTTTTTCTACTTGCTAATTTATGGACAGTACTTCAAAAATGTTGTTGACCTAACAGAATTATTATTATTATTATTATTATTATATTATTACTGTTATTGTTATTATTATTGTTTTATTATTATTATTATTATTATTGTTATTGTTATTATTATTATTGTTTTGTTGTTGTTACTATTATTATTGTTTTGTTGTTGTTGTTACTATTATTATTGTTTTATTGTTGTTATTATTAGTAGCATTATTGTTATTATTGTTATTGTTATTATTGTTGTTATTATTATTATTATTGTTGTTATTAGTATTATTATTATTGTTATCATTGTTGTTTTGTTATTATTATTATTATTATTAGCATTTATTTTGTTTTATTTATTTATTTTATTTATTTATTCATTTAATTTTACTTTTCTTGTTTAAACAGAATACAATATACAGCCAAAAGTATGTGGACACCTCACACCGTTTTGGGACGTTCTTTATCTATTCCGAAATCATGGGCATCAAAATAGAGTTTTTGTAACCTTTTGGCTGCATTTATATCTATTGCTGTCCAATTAACTGCACTGATATTACTGCAAATCAGAAACAACTATAAGCAGCAATATATATTTCAAAACAAAGTAGACTACGAAAGCTGAATTTTGCATAGAAGGTGTTCTCAACCGGCGACTCCTGGGCCATCTGTGGCCAGTGACACACTGGTTCGACTTGCATTTCTGTACTTTAGGACTTCTGGCCCAATTCTAGAATACAATGAATTCTTAGACTTAGACAAATTTTATTGTCATTCATTATACACAAGTGTACGCAGAACGAAATTTCGTTGCAATTGGCTCGCACGGAATATAGAGAGTAAGCAAGAAAATTATTGATACATACTATCACAGGATTTAGATATAAAAATATATCAATGAATTATCTAGCAGCACATATTTAAATTTTAAAGTATGTGATAGGTGGCAGCACAGGATTAAAAAAATAAGTAAAAAGTATATAAATATATAGATATTTCTGCTGGGAGACAAATTCATGTGTAGTTTGTAAGGTCAGTGTTTGGCCATTGTTTTGGTGCAGATATTAGAAGGATTAAAATGTACAGCAAAATCATTAATTCTTACTTGAAATAACATACAATAAGTAATCTATTCTAAGCCCTAATTCCCTTGAAAGAACATTTCATTAAAAGCTTTATGAATTGGGTTTCCATGGCCAACACACAGCTACACACACAAGGCTGAATCTCCTTTCACGTAAGGCTGGTCACGTATTTTCACTTTCTAAGGTTTTAAAACATTTCACATTGTATAAACGTTTCATATTGTATACTGAATAAGCAGCCTCCATATTGATTGGACCTTGTAGTCTGTGGTAATTAATCATTCTATATTCATGTTTGTGAGTTTTTCTTAATTCTCTCTAGTGTGCACTATCATTGTTGATCTATCCATCCATCCATCCATCCATCCATCTATCCATCTAATCTAGCTAACCATCCATCCATCCATCTATCTAATCTTTCTATCCATCCATCTAATCTATCTATCCGTCCATCCATCCATCCATCCATCCATCCATCCTCTATCTATCTATCCATCCATTTATCCATCCATCAATCCATTTATCATCTATCTATCTATCCATCCATCTAGGCAAAATCTTTTTATTTAGCAAATGAAAACAGTACAGGCTAATCAACCTTATTTTGTCTCCCAGTACAAACCCACAGTTATCCAGCACTGCATTCATTTGTGGTTTAGAAAACAAAATATCCTCGTTCCATTCCCTAACCCATAAAAACAAACATTTAACGCTGTGATGTTTCAGATTATCCTACATTTCTGGAGGTGATCACAGTCATGAATAGAATTTGTATAAAGTACAACAACTGTGAGAGGGAAGAGCGAGATTTGACCATATACGCCACAGGCAAAAGAAAACCTTAGCTCAATAGGGTAAGTTAACCAGACCGAGCACTCTCATGCATGACCCATCATCATGGTCGTGAAATTCGAGCTCAAGTAAACAAAATGAAAATGGATGCAATATGTGAATTTAAACTTAAGAAGCTTATATAAAACCACCTGCCTTAGGAGGTCAATAAACACATGGTGCTGGTCTAGCGTGGCCACATTCATAGCCACAAAAAGGAGGACATTACACCCCCAAAAGGAGGACGTCATACCAGGAACAGGGGGACATGATACTGCAACACACAGAATGAAACCATAACCCATATAGTTTTTGACCAATTTAAGCAAGATTTCTATAACAAATTACTGTTTTACTCACCAAATGTTGTGTCTACTTTTGATATTTAAATCTGTTCTTCGCTGCCTCCAAAAGTTTACTTTTTGGCATTTTCACATCATTCCTGAGCATGAGAGCTGACTAACTGACTCTATTAGAGGTGTATACAGAACAGAGCGAGCGGGTGAAATTCAACCACCCAATCACAGACTAGCATTTAGAGGCCAGACCTTCTGCGATTGGTCAGTGGTAGCACTATAAGCAGTCAAATGAGGCTGTTAAACCAATTAAATACAAATAATTTGTTTTGACATGTACCTGAGCCAATGACCGATAATATTGATCAAAAATGAAACCAGTTCACAACAAAAGGAGGATTTTTAAGTGTCCGTCCTAGCGTTGCATGGATGGAGGACTGGCAGCTGAAAAGCCAGACTGTCCGACCTAAAACCGGATGGCTGGCCACCCTATGCTGGTCACAAGCTGGATGTCTGCACTAGTGCTAGCGCTCCGCTATTGCTATTTCCACTCTGTTACAAACAAAATAGGTCATAATAAGTTTATTAAATCAGCAAACTTACACTGTGTTCCAATACTGGCTTAAGCTAGTTATATTTAGCTTATTACTGAATGGATAACGAGAACATCATGCTGCAGACTAATATTACCTTTACCTCATTATTTAACTAGAATTTATTGAGCTTAGTGATTAGAAGTGTATCAGAAGAATCAGCTAACAACACAACGGCTGCATCCGAAATCACACACTTAAACAGTATGTACAAGATTTGAGGCAGTGCACACTGCTAGGCCGGTAAAGCACTAATCTCAGACGTACTACTTACCAGTGTCACGTGATGCATGATGTCACATCGCCACAGTTAAAACAATTTTAAGAGCAGACAAAATTAGGCACCCAGGCAGCGCAGCGCGACATTCCGCTAGCACACCAGCCCCAAGATTCTGAACCCCTGGGTTGGAAACTTGCCGTTGTTACCGGATGGCTGGGCGCCATCTAGTGGGCATAATTGGCAGTGCCTGCAGGGAGGGATGAACGGAATACGTGGACAGGGTCTTCAAAACGCTGTGTAAGAACCCTGATTGGCGCCTGTGCAGAGTGCTTGGGTGGAAAAGGGTTCCGTTAAGGGCTGCATGCATGATGATATTTTACCATGCTCAGATGATGATAAAAACAAAGGCATTTTTACCATTTTTTTAATCCAAAATTTCAGTGAGTCTAAGTAGAAATGCAGGTCTGAAATTCCATTACCAATGCTTTATTCTTGTGGTAAATGTTGTTTACGATCACCATACCAAATGTTTAGCTTCTAAATTATTGTGATCTGGAGTTACTGAAGTTGGAGTGAAAAAAAAGGCCATGTTGGTCTCCAAAGGTCTCCAAAGCTTTCTAAATAAAAAAAAAAACAGATTATATTGCAAAAAAAAAAAACGCATGTAAGATAAATTGTTTGTACTTAATAGTGTCATTATTCAATACATTTGTGCCTTTTTGGCTCTAAAGCTCTGTCAGACTCTGTCCATACACATAAAATAAACCCCTCCCCCATTTCCTCACATCAGTCTGTGAAAAAGCGAACTGAATCAGTGAGTAAAAACAAGTCAGAAACGACTCTTCTCAAATGAATTATTCATTGGAATCGAACCATGGAGCTGTGCTCTTATCTTTGGTAAAGATTCACTAATTTTGCTCACTCTGTTTCATATGCACCAAAGATTCAGTCGTGGTTAAGGCCTTGAAAAACAGCTGTATAAACCAATCAGAGCTTCCGAATTCAGATTCTGGGTGGAATTTCGGTTGTTCCTCTAATCCAAAGCAAGATATGCTAATTCAGGTGAGCCGGCAATAAAAAAAACTCTGTCTTAATTGATTGTAGAGGTAGAAATAACAGCTTAGTTAACAAATTACCAGTTTTAGCTTTTAAACTACAAACAGTGTACCAAAGAGTACAACAAATAGTAACATCACTAACATTTGTGCATGAATTTGTCATGTATTTAATGCCAAACGATGTAAACTGGGACTCATTCATGGATATTTGCGAGATACTGGCTTTCCTATATACAAGATATACTGTATATATATATATATATATATATAATTTAACCTATTGTTGAAACCAGTGTGTCACAGGAAAATAGATTTCATGTCATGGATTAGACAGTTCAGGATAAGATACTTTATTTGCATAACCCTTGTTTGGAGACTGGGGTCAGAGTGCCGGGTCAGCCATAGTACTGCGCCCCTGGAGCAGACAGGGTTAAGGGCTTTGATCAAGGACCCAACAGTGGCTGCATAGCAGAGCCTGGATTTAAACTGAAAATCTTTGAATTGATAGCCCAAAGCTCTACCCACTAGGCTACCACTGTCCCAAGGGGTATCAGGGCAGATCTTAGTTCCACAAGTTACCTCAGCAGTCAGACCTGTAGTGCTGATGGATGTATTTTGTTTTCCCTTTAATTTCTTCACTGACATAAATGCCTAAATCCCCAAATTTGTTTGGCTGACACATGATTACATGGTGCATTCCATCAAAATTTCCTGGTGAACCTTAATGGGTCATTTTATCACATAGACATGCACCATGTGTTAGAGTTCTATCAAACGATTCTCAGTAAAATCACTGCCATCAGTACATTTCAACAGATGCCAAGAATGTTGATGCGAACGCAGCCCTAATCATTTAAGTACCTGTTGAAAGAATATTATGCACGCCCGGTTGACTGGAATCTTGGCAAAAGATAGTAAAAGAAAAAGACATAAGACAACTTCCAGCTCACCTAACCGACTAATGATTTCATCTCCTTGGCCCTTAAGAAGATTAATCAACCCGAGCGTTTTAAATGCAATTACAAACACGATAATGAGTGTTATTTATTTTTGACACAGTATTTTCACTGCATCTCTAATCAACACCCAAAAGACAAATAATTTGCTTTTGACTTGCTTAATGAGACAGCTACCGACGGCTGGATGTCAGGCTGAAGAGAGGAAATCTGAACAGTCTGGTTTAACATGAAGCTTTTTCTTGTATTTGGTCTCCAATGGTAGACGTGTGGAGTATAACATACATACATAGTGCTGCTGTTTTAATTACAGCCATCATTTTTGATGTGTCCCTACCAGCTCTGAACACCTGGATTGGGGGAGGACATGCCCATTCTTGCAAAATTGTTCAAGCTCGGTCAAATTTTGTGGTGGGATAATCTGCTTCACACTTTCGCTGTGATTGTACTCCCCGAGTTTGAAACTCAGCACTGCTAACCCCTTGCGGGCATTATTGGCAATGCCTGGAGCAGACAACATTGCCCATTAAGTCTGCTGGGTGGGAAAAGACTTTGATGTTATGCAAGGAACCTGGTTAGTAGCCTGAAGTGCCTGAACAGAGAGATCAGGGTGTGAATACTGGCCTCACATGCTGTGAATTTGAATCAGCCATGACATTAAAACCACCTCCTTGTTTCTACACTCACTGTCCATTTCATCAGCTCCACTTACCATATAGGAGCACTTTGTAGTTCTACAATTACTGACTGTAGTCCATCTGTTTCTCTACATGCTTTGTTAACCCCCTTCCACCCTGTTCTTTAATGGTCAGGACCACCCACAAGACCACTACAGAGTAGGTATTATTTGGGTGATGGATCATTCTCAGCACTGCAGTGACACTGACATGGTGGTGCTGTGTTAGTGTGTGTTGTGCTGGTATGAGTGGATCAGACACAGTAGCGCTGCTGGAGTTTTTTAATACCGTGTCCACTGACTGTCCACTCTATTAGACACTCCTACCTAGTTGGTCCACATTGTAGATGTAAAGTCAGAGACGATAGCTCATCTATTGCTGCTGTTTGAGTTGGTCATCTTCTAGACCTTCATCAGTGGTCACAGGATGCTGCCCACGGGTGCTGTTGGCTGGATATATTTTTGGTTTGTGGACTATTCTCAGTCCGACAGTGACAGTGAGGTGTTTAAAAACTCCAGCAGCATTGCTGTCTGATCCACTCATACCAGCACAACACACACTAACACACCACCACCATGTCAGTGTCACTGCAGTGCTGAGAATGATCTACCACCCAAACAATACCTACTCTGTGGTAGTCCTGTTGGGGTCCTGACCATTGAAGAACAGCATGAAAGCAGGCTAACAAAGCATGCAGAGTAACAGATGGACTACAGTCAGAAATTGTAGAAATAAAAGGTGTTTCTATATGGTAAGTGGAGCTGATAAAATGCACAGTAAGTGCAGAAAGGAGTTGTTATGGCTGATCTGTGTATGCACTGTAGTTACCATGTAGGACTGGTTTCTAAGAGCAGAAATACAACACAACCTTTCCGAACTGAACCGAGAAACACCCAACTACAATTTCATTTATTTATTTAATTTTTAGTGAGGTCTGAAACCCACACTGTGTTTTGCTGAGTGTTTTTTATACATGCCTCAGAGAAAGGTGTGTTTTCAATAGAAAAGAGAAGGGGGGGAGGGGTTTAAATTCAATTCAGGGGGCTTGAGTAGAGAAGAGGGCATAAAACTGTGTATGCGAGTTGTGGGTTTGCGTGTGTACAAGAGAGGGGTTGTATTATTCTAAGCCCTCCTGCTTCAGGGATCAAACATGGAATCGTGCCAGCACATAAAAAGAGAATTGGTAAAAGCCTGAACGTAAACAAAAAGTAGTCTGGACCGGTGCTGCTGCAGCTCTCTCTACACCTAATCACTTCCCTGACATTGCAGGTTTCGAGCAGAGAGAGGGGGAGAGAGGGAAGGAGAAGCGAGAGAGGGAGTGCGGTTAGCGTAAAGCCTTCAATCCATCCCAGTAAATAATGGGGAGGTGGCACTGGAGAAGGAAAGCAGGATGGAGGAAATACATTCATTCACTTTCCACGCTGATGTACATCCCTGACCTTGGCCAGGCCTGCGAAATGGTAACGACGCGGTGTTCGGCGAAAAGCGCCAGGCTATCCATTAACACCAGCAAAAGAAGGCATAAATTGCTTTCCCGAGCGAGCCACGACATGCTAACACAGGTGGGAGGAGATGTCAACAGGGAGTACGCTGGCCAGTTGTGTGTATGGAGGGGGGGGTGGGGTTCTGGGGGAACGAGTGTGAGCCAACGAGATGCTCAAATATCACAGATCACGCCTGGATCGGGGATGGGGGGGGGGGGGGGGGGGGATAAATAATCTTGACTGCAGCTGCCTCTCTTAATCCTTGGAGAGCAAATGAGCCGAGGAGTGAATGGAGGAAGGAATAAATAAGTGAGGGAGACTGGGTGAGAGAAATAAAAGTCCTCACTCATGGCACGGTCCTTGTAAAAAACGCAGCAGGCGCTCAGTGGCTGGGGAACTGGTGGGTGTTTCGTGCCACTGTGGCTCATTAGCGTGCAATTACAGCTCATTATGCCCCACTGGCTGGGCCAGCCCCTGATTTACGGCCTTGGTTGCCTCGGTTGAGGGTCCTAAAACTGGCTGAGCAATAATCAACAGCCTGTAATTTCAGCAGGACCTTCTTAGCTTTACAAACTTTAAAAACATGACTTGCAAAAACGGCTGAGCAAAACTTGCCAAACTGCTCAGCTTGCTTGCTTAGCCCTACGGCTACAATCACACTGCTTGTAAATGTGGCACGTTCTTTTTTTCTTATATGTCATATGATATACAGCATGTCACAATTTTGGGTGGCCTATCCTAGCTCTCAATGGGTGCAAGGCACACAGAAACACCCTGGACAGGACACACACACCTAAGGCAATTTTAGTATCTCCAATAAACTTGACTGCATGTCTTTGGACTGTGGGAGGAAACCGGAGCACCTGGAAGAAACCCACGTGGACACAGGAACAACATGCAAACTTCAGACAAAAAGGACCCACACTACTCCACCTGGGAATCGAACCCAGGACCTTCTTGCTGTAAGGCGACAGTGTTACCCACCCACAATTTTTTCCCCACAATTTTCTCCCCTAATCTAGTTGTATCCAATTACCCTGATTGTGTTACGCCTTGCCTCCACCGATACAACCCTCCACTGCTGACTGAGGAGCTTCACAACTGACACACGCCCCCTCCGACACGTGAGCAGTACCGACTGCATCTTTTCACCTGCACAAAGCGAGTTCATATGCGAATCAGCCTTGTGCACGGAGAGCATTATTCCCTGACTCACAAATCACAAATCAACCAGCAACCCTGGTCCAGGTCATCCCACCCTGAACAACAGCCAATCATTGTTCATGTGGCCACCAAGCCCAGCCGGGTGGCAGAGCTGAGATTTGATACGATGTATTTGAAATCCCAGCTCTGTTGTGCTAGCATGTTTTACCCGCTGTGCCACCTTAGCAGCCCTTTATACACTGTGTTCCAAATTATTATGCAAATAATATTTTCTCAGATTTTCCAAAATTACCTATATGAATTGCAGTCATTGTAATTTTCCAGTCATCAACTATTAGAGTACAATTGAAAGGTTTTTGAACAAACTGCCAATGATAACAGTATATTTTTTAAAAAATAAAACACTCAAAATGCACTCAAAATGCATGTTCCAAATTATTATGCACAGCAGAGTTTTCAACCTTTTCATTTTTATAAAGAACAAAAAAATGGTCATTTGTGAAATTATAAGCATTAGCAGGTTATTACAAACTGAAATCAAACAGTTTTCAAGTCAAAACTTTATTCTAGGTGATGTTACATTTGCACATAGGACCCCTTGTTCGAAAGGAGCTTCTGAACTCTCTCGTCCATTGAATTTGTCAGGTTTTGGATGGTATCTGCTTCAATTGTTTTGCATGAGGACAGAATACCCTCCCAGAGCTGTTGCTTAGATGTGAACTGCCTCCCGCCATCATAGACACTCCTTTTGATGATGCTCCAGAGGTTCTCAATGGGGTTGAGGTCAGGGGAGCATGGGGGCCACACCATAAGTTTGTCCCCTTTTATGCCCATAGCAGCCAGAGATGCAGATGTGTTCTTTGCAGCATGAGACGGTGCGTTATCATGCATGAAGATGATCTTGCTGCGGAATGCACGGTTCTTCTTCTTGAACCATGGCAGGAAGTGCTGTTTGAGAAACTCCACATACATTATGGAGGTCATCTTTACCCCTTCAGGGATCCTAAAGGGGCCGACAATCTCTCCCCCCATGATTCCAGCCCAAAAAATTACTCCACCTCCTCCTTGTTGGCGCCGTAGCCTTGTTTGCATGGGGTGTCCATCAACCAGCCATCCTCCACTCCATCCATCTGGACCATCGAGCGTTGCACGGCACTCATCGGTGAACAAGAAAGTTTTGAAGTCAGTCTTCATGTATTGTGTGGCCCACTGGAGCCGTTTCTGCTTGTGTGCAGTGGATAGAGGAGGTCGACAGGATGGCTTACGCACAGCTGCAAACCTCTGAAGGACCCTGCATCTTGTTGTTCGGGGGACGTTGGAGGCACCAGCAGCTTCAAAAACTTGTCTGCTGCTATGACAAGGCATTTTTGCAGCTGCTCTTTTAACCTGATGTAATTGCCTGTTGGAAAGAGTCCTCAATTTTCCCTTATCAGCACGCACACGTGTGTGCTCTGAATCAGCTACATACTTCTTGATTGTGCGATGATCACGATGAAGTGTCTTGGCAATGTTGATTGTAGTCAAGCCTTGACCTAAACACTCCACAATTTGTTGCTTCTCAGCAGCCGACACATCCTTTTTCTTTCCCATTTTGGCTGAAAATGTAGGCTGCTTAATAATGTGGGACAGCCTTCTTAAGTAGTCTTGCCTTTAATTGGACATACCTGCCAAATTAATTAGCACAGGTGTCTGCAATTGCTTTCAGTGATATAAAGAGCCCTGACACACATCACCATCAATGAGTTTAACTGACAAACAAAAAAATTCTTACCTTATCATTCCTAAACACTTTTTGCATAATAATTTGGAACACAGTGTACACAATTTTGAGTGGAACAATGTTCTACACATATGGGTCAGTTCAGTGGAGTGATCTGTTTATCCTAGTGAAAACACAGAGTACCTTAAAATGCTAATATCAACATCCTAAAACTTAATCTTACAGCGTAAACTTTAGTCTAAGACAGTTTACTGGTCGGTTCTACCGCTGGTCAGCCGGGCGCCATCTAGCGGGCACAATTGGCAGTGCCTAATTGTTTGCTGAGTGTGATGACCGGACTATAAGTGCGTGGGGTCTTTAAACAGTGTGTAAGGACCCTGATTAGCAGATAGAGGCACCAGTGCAGAAAGCATGGGGGTCCGCTTAGGACTGCACATGGATAAAAGGAAGCATGAGAAAATATACCCTCCTCGAATGCAATTATGGATCCCCAGCAGCAGAGGACAGATTGACTATGCTAAATCGGGAGGAAAAAGGGGAGAAAATGCATAAATAAATAGAAAAAAAATAAAAGTATAAATGAATTGACATATGCTAGCAGCAGCAAACCTTGCTTTTCATGTCATCCTGTGCATTAGGCATATACAGGTCATGAGAACTTGTAGCTAGCGCACACAGTTCACTCCAGCATGAAATTTAAATCTTTTAAAACACTTTCATCCGCACAGAGGACACGCAGAACGCGGGATCTATAATAAGACCTCTAAATTAAAGATGGGGTCTATATTGTAGGCTTTCTAATTCGTCCCATTGCTGTGACAGCGCCATAAAGAGGAGCCGTCATATCAACGTCGAATCATTTTCTCGGCCAAAAACATGTAACTACTACTAAAAATAGCTCGGTACATCTCCAGCCGGTCGAAAACACTTAGCAGATCTGCCATATCACAGACTAATCCATCACGGCTTTCCTCAACGGCCGTAATCGCGGGGATCTAAATGTAATTTAAAAGGAGGGTTCGTGTGGGATGTTCTGTACAGTAATAAGTCAGTAGAAGTAAGGTGAAATCTGGAAAATTAAAAAAACTAAGTGAGGAAAATACTACTGTGTGATATTAAGTTCACTTTATGGCCAAAAGTATGTGGACACCAGTCCTTACTGCTGCAGTTCACATATTCTAGCCTCACCTATTGCTAACAGGTGTTTTTAATGATAGTAATTTTAAGAAATTAATAACTCACTCACTCACTGTCTTAACTGCTTATCTAATTAGGGTCGTGTGCTGGAGCTTATCCCAGCTTTTCAATGAGCAGTGAGGTGTTTAAAAACTCCAGCAGCATTGCTGTGTCTGATCCACTCATACAAGCACAACACACACTAACACACCACCATCATGTCAGTGTTACTGCAGTGCTGAGAATGATCCAACACCTAAATAATACCTGCTCTGTAGTGGTCCTGGGAGAGTCCTGACCATTTAAGAACAGCATGAAAGAGGGCTAACAAAGCATGCAGAGAAACAGATGGACTACAGTCAGTAATTGTAGAACTACAAAAGTGGTAAGTGGAGCTGATAAAATGGACAGTGAGTGTAGAAACAAGGAGGTGATTTTAATGTTATGGCTGAATGTATGGTATGTAGAATGCATGAAGCTGTAACTTGTAAGGGTTATACCTTGCTTCCTATTTAAAAGCACAGTACTGGATGCTGGGGTGGAGCATCAGTCTAACAAAGCACGTTGGAATTCAAGCAGAGACGCCAACCTGGCAGATCAGAACAAAAGAATTGACCGTGATTGAGGGCGGGAAGGTTGTTGTGTGTGATGGGTGTTTTCTCCATGTCTGGTTTGGGTGCCTGGGCGATTGTGGGGTTGGTCACATGAAGCATAGCGTGGCTCTACTTATCTGGCTTGTGTAAACACTGGAATTAGAAATGACTCGATTGGTAGATAAAGGGGAATCTAGAAAAAAAAGAAAAGAATCAGTATCCACTCCTCTGATAAACATAATTTATTAAACTATGTATTTAACACAGGCATCAATCACTTTAATAAAGCATCATTGGGTATACAGAAGATAAACCAACCAAGTTTTTAACTTTAATTTAATTAAACCCTAATTTCCACTAAATTAATTGTATGTAAAATTGATTTATGTCATATCATGATAACGACGCAGCATCATTACAGCTAAAAGAATCGTTAGAACTCTCTTCATGACAACTTGATGTGCCAAAGCTGAAACAATAATCAAATGTGTTTTAATTAGTTTTCTCTTTGTGCAACACTAATCAACTAGTCACACTAATTGTTTGTTTTCCTGAGAAAAGCTTAACGTGTTCCTGACTCAAACAACCCATAGTTTTGAGTATATTTTCTTCTTGAGTATTCCTCCATCTTTATATTCAGTGCTGCTGCATCTCAAAGCTGTCAATCTTTAATCACATGCAGTTTACAAGGGTAATCATTTCTAAAGCATCCAGCTGTGTGCAGATGTCTGTCTGTGACTCGATCGCTGACTGTAATCTCAAATATAGAATATTGTGACTTTGGAAATATTGCATAGTTCATAAGTGTTCTAGCCATGCATTGTTAAGAACAGACAATTTATTATATAAAAAAAAATAGATCAGTGGTAGATCAGTGGTTTAGGTACTGAACTAGTAATCAGAAGGTTGGCGGTTCAAGCCCCTCCACAGCCAAGTTGCCACTGTTGGGTTCCTGAGCAAGACCCTTAACGCTCAATTGCTTAAATTGTGTAAGTCACTTTGGATAAAAGCATCTGCTAAATAATGCAAATGTAAATTATATGATGCGTTTGGTGAGAAGGAAATTCAGAAGCCTGGATAGAACCCTGAACCTAACCACAATTAACACATATATACCAATGCCGATCCCCGCTCCCCAATCTGATTGAGGAGAACGAAGCTAACCCACGCCCCCTCCGACACGTGGGCAGCAGCGGTATGCATTTTGTCACCTACACTTTGACACACCCTGAGACCACTCTTTTCCTATCTTTGTGCAGGAGCCATCAATCAGCCAGCAGAGGTCGTAATTGCACCAGTCATGAGAGAGAGAGACCCTATCCGGCTTAGTCCTGCCCATAACTGAACAACAGGCCAATCGTTGTTCATGTGGCCGCTAAGCCCAGCCGGCAGCCCAACCCAGCTCTGGTGTTCAGCATGTGTTTTACCGCTGGCAATTATATTTTTAACTTACATATTTTACATTGTGAACTTTACAACCATTGTTGCTTTCTTTATCGTCTACAATTTGACACGTCCACTTTTTTTGGTGGAACTGTGCTGAACTGGTTCAAAATCAAGTTTGCGATCCAGAACGGAGCCCGTTCCACAACAGACGAAAAGGGCTATAAGGGGACTGTTAAAGGCTGTCCACTATTTAACATTCCAAAGCCATGTAAACCCCTTTTCAAATCAATAAATCATGCTTTGGCAAAGTGACTAGCTGTCTGAGTAACAAACTAACGTTTAGACGATGCCAAGATGGTCCTCACTTCTAAATCGCTCAATGTCATTCAGTGAAGGAGGAATAATTGTTTTTAAAATATTATTTATGTATATTTTAAACTTTATTTATATATTATATATTGCAAACTTGACAATCATTGTTGCTTTATCTATCCTCTACAATTTGACACGCTCACAGATGAAGCCATGGTTCGCGCTAAAAACCCTAGTATTCTTCTTGTGATCCAGAACAGAGCTCGTTCCACATCAGATGAAAGGGGCTATAAGGGGACCGTTAAAGGCTGTCCACTATTTAACATTCCAAAGACATGTAAACCCTTTTTCCAATCAATAAATCATGCTTTAGCAAAGTGACTAGCTGTCTGAGGAACAAACTAACGTTTGGACGATGCCAAGATGGTCCTCACTGCTGAATCACTCAATGTCCACATTCAGTGCAGGAGGAATAATTGTCTGGAACTGTTTATATGGTTTGATCTGGGCCCCTACATTCCAGTCAAGAACTGAAGCTTGGCCATGCACAAAGCGAAGCCTATAAAGAAATAGTCTGGCATGGAAGAACTTAACAGAATTCCAGCTAACACCTTTGGGAGAAACTGGAATTCTAACTGCAATCAGGTCTTTTGTGTTTGACCACTAATGCTTTTGTGGCAAAACTGAAGTAAATCCACACATACACGTTTTAAAGTCAGTGGAAGGCTTCCCAGAAAAGTGGTGGCTGTTAAAGCAGGAAAGGTGAAACCAGCCTCATGTGAATGTTTCTAGTTCAGCAGGAGCGAAAGAATGTGGTGTTTAGGTGTCCACATATTTTTGGCCATGCAATTTGCTCAGCCACAGGATGAGTCAAACCCTGCCAGCAACACAGACTCAAACAGAATCAAACAGTGCTCCACATGCTAGAGTGCTGCTTTTAGAGAGCTATCTCTCTGGTAAGAACTAATCAGGTCTTGCTGGGCACTAGTAGTGTGACGGTAACAAGGAACCAATTACGGTTCCACAAAGTCAAACATTTCTGAGCGGTGCGTATCACTCATCTGAGCAGCAAAACTGTGCTGAACCGAGCAGCGTACCCTGCATTCTAACGGCTCGGTAGTGACAGCCAGGGTTCTTATTGTCTAAAATGATGCAAGTTCACAGCAGTCGCAGACAATGGTGCCACGTCAATTCCAGCCTGCTTGCTATTTTATCATGCCTATAAAAATGGAGGCCAAAAACTGTGCTCTAGCTTTCGCTCAGCTCTGAATGTAAACAGCCAAAAAAGATGAGGCTCGCTGACAGGCTAATAAACTACCCGGTAAGAAAAGAAAAACATCGACTCAAAACCTGTGCCACCATTCTGGCCTGCCATTCTGTAACCGACTGAGGAACACATTTAGCAAAGCCTAAATGCCACAATCCAACAGAAATGCAAGTACAGTGGTACCTTGAAACTCTGGAAGTGGCATTGAGTTTAAAAGGCATTGAGTTTTAAAGTAGTTTTCCCATAAAGATGTATGGATTTGTATTTGACAGTTATTCCACACAATTCAGATTTGTCTTATATGCACACTTTGATGGTGTCTTACTGCACCACTCAAACCAAGCACTGAACAAAGTGTCTATTCATTGTTAATTTGAAATGAAATGAATGAATAAATAAATAAATAAATAAATAAATAAATAAATAAAATAAATAAATAAATAAATAAATAAATAAATAAATAAATAAATAAATAAATAAATAAATAAATAAATAAAAAGCCGAACACGTTGAGTTTAAGGTAAACGTCAAGTTTATTGGTACAAATTTCTCAACAAAGAGCGTCAAGTTTCAAAGATTTTCAGTTTAGGGTATGTCGAGTTACAAGGTACGACTGTATTGGTGCAGTGGTGGTGCAGCAGTCTGTAATGCTAGTCCAGCTTCTGGCTGGGAATTTTGAGGATAAAACCTAGGGAGGCTCCTGCAACAGCGACTCTCCCTAGAGGAGCCACATAAACAGTAGAGGAAGACTTTACATACAGCGTGCTCCTCTGTACCTCTGTACCCTGGTTGAGGAAAGCCGAGAGGTCATAACTGCATTGGTTATGAGGTCCCGTCCGGCACCCCCCTAGAACAACAGCCAATCATTGTTCATGTAGGTGCCCGCCCAGGCAGTAAATAGTAATAACACCTGTGAGCATTTGTGCTGCTGTTACAGATGGTCGTTTTATGCCAAAAGCAAGCATGAATCAACTACTGGTGATAAAAAGACGTAGTTGGTATGTCAAACGTTTCCATTTGCAGATTTTTAGCCATATATCTGGTGTATAGTTTGTCAGTATTAGTATATGCACTGAAAAAATTGACATTTATATCTTTAAATTTTATTTATATATTTTATATTGTTAACTTTACAGCCACTGTTGATTTCTCTATACTCAACTTGACACGCCCACAGATGGCGCCACGTTTTGCGCTAAAAAGCACCTTGAATTCGTTGGTTCCAGCAGTTTGGAGGCTTTTTTTTTTTTGGGTGGAAACGTGCTGAACTGGTTCAAAATTAAGTCCGCGATCCAGAACCGAGCCAGTTCCAAGTTGGTCGAAAGGGCTATGAAGGGACATATCCTAGTCTGCAGATTTCCTCAGCCAGAGCGGCTATAGTGTACAGCAGTGTGACAGTATATTATCTAAGCAATTGATGGTTAAGGGCCTTGCTAAAGGGCCCAACAATGGTAGCGTGACAGTGGTGGGCCTTGAACCAGCCACCCTTCAATTACTAGTCCTGTACCTTAATCGCTAGGCTACAACAGAAAGTTTGAATATTGTTTTTTTTTTATTGAAATACACACACATTTACCATTTGTTTTAAATACCGAATGTATTACAAATGTTGCTAAAGCTCTGAAAACTGTGGGGGTTTTTTCAGCTAAATTCTTCTTTTCTCAAGGTGGGTTTACAGTGTTTCCAAAAAAAACCCCTAAAACACAATATATCACAAATACACACCTCAGTGAGCAGTGCTGTTAGACTGTAATGGCTTTTGCTTGTACGACTTTTTGACTTATAACTTGTATGAGTCATCCACTACATATGGTGAAGGGCTGATGCATCAGTGTAACTAATGCTAAAAAAAGAATCAAACGCTCAGTGTATTTGCCAAAGTCGCTAAAGCAGTTGTCATCTGATGAATCACAGCACGTTAGGCCAATTATTGACTGTAATGGTGGCAATTTGCCTGTGCTTGCGACAAATGTTACACGTATGGAGTTATAAAAGACGCCACTGAAAGGGTGTGGCTGCCCAAGTAGAGAGGACATCAACTACCTGACATCAAACTTTAGGAGGTAGATTACTGAGACACTCTTATTGAGGCCTGGGTTCGATTTCCATTCATGGAACATCATTTAGGGACAGTGGTAGCGTAGTGGGTAGAGCTATGGCATGTCAATTGAAAGGTTGAGAGTTTGAATCCCAGCTCTGCCATGCAGCCACTGTTGGGCCTTTGAGCAAGGCCCTTAACCCTCTCTGCTCCAGGGGGCCATACAATGGCTGACCCTGCACTCTGACCCCAGCTTCTAAAAACAAGCTGGGATATGCGAAGAAAGAATTTCGTTGTACTGTTCACCTGTATAGCAAGAAGGTCCTGGGTTCGATTCCCAGGCGGGACGGTCCGGGTCCTTTCTGTGCAGTTTGCATGTTCTCCCCGTGTCGGCGTGGGTTTCCTCCCACAGTCCAAAAACATGCAGTCAGGTTAATTGGAGACACTGAATTGCTCTATAGGTGAATGGGTGTGTGTATGTGTGTGTCTGCCCTGCAATGGACTGGCGCCCCGTCCAGAGTGTTACTGTGTGCCTTGCGCCCATTGAAAAGCCGGGATAGGCTCCAGCACCCCCCCCCCCCCCCCGCGACCCTAATTGGATAAGCAGTTAAGAAGGTGAGTGAGTGAGTGTACACCTGTATATGTATATATAACAAATAAAGGCATTCTAATTCTAGTTAGACAGTGATTACATCATCAGTTTTAGCTTACTATGGTACCAGAGATAGCCTCAGGCCATTCAAACCAATGGGCTGAGGTGACACAACTGGCTAGCATGCTAGCTAACATCTCACTCTGTGTACCGAAAACACACAATGCAAATAAATTATACTTGTGCACCTTTATAAAAAATTACAAATTAATAAGAATTACTAACTTACTTAATAAGAATTTGAAAAGAACTCCAGACCAGGCAACTTAATTAAGCGGGATGGGTCTCTGCTAACCCTGCTAAGTCTGGTTCCTCTCAAGGTTCCTTCCTCCTCCTCCTAATTTTAAGGTAGTCTTTCTATTGCCATATTCGCCCTCGGCTTGCTCAACAGTGGTTTTCAGTCTGTCGGTCCTGGATGCTGTAAAGTTGCTTTGTGACAATGCCTATTGTAAAAAGTGCTATATAAATAAATTTGACTTGACGACTCTCGGCTGCACTTTTGTCGACCATATTAAGACGTTTTTTTTGTGAGAAAAGCTGTGCTGAACTGAATGCTTGGATTGCCTTCACAAATGCCTCTGATTCAGTCAGAATATCGGTCAGAACAAGGTATCTTAGTAGGCAGAATTTTGAGGCATCTAAGAATTAAGACAGGCTTCTTCCTCTTCTAGGTTTTAAGACAGACCCATAGTCTTCAATAGTAAATTTCAGCCTCATTAACAGTGTGTCTTAGTACATTTCAAACTGCATCCAAATCCAAGCCATCTAGATTTATTGCGCAATGTAAAACGCACCTTCGATAAGGTCCAGTTCCTAAATCTGGAAGCATTTTAACCCTTTTTTCTCAGTAAATCTCAGTAAAAGCCAGAGCACAGGATAAAATGCAAATAGACTTAAGCCAAAGGCTTTCCACCTAACAGGGTGTCCCATATACACGCATTTCCTTTAGAAATGGGCCAATCAGCCTTATTTGATACCAATTGCTGTTTTTTTTTTTTTTTTAGATCTTCAGGGGGAATATTGTCCCACTTATAATCAGTCAAAAGACACCAAATTGCAATTCTCACTGGTTTGTGGTTGAATGCTGGATGTCATAAACTGGGGGTTTAAAGATGTGAAGCATGAGAATGTTTAGGATCGGTCACATATCAACAAGATAAAATATTCAATGAATCCTTCCAGTAGTCCATATTAATTAATTATGCTCCCAGTAATGTCTGTTGATTGTTTATTTGTGATGTGATTAATTCTGTATGATTTTAAATACAGTGCCTTGTCAATAACCTAGCATTAAATTAGGAATATTCACCCTATATTCAGGAATTGTACCCATGATGATCCTGAATAAGATAAAGTGATAAAAAATAATACTATTCAGGGTCATGGTGGGTACAATTTACAGGACGAAAGGTGGGACACACCTTGGACAGGTTGCCAGTCCATCACAGACACACAGTCACACCTAGGGCAACTTCAGTATCTTCAATGAACCTGACTGCATGTCTTTGTACTGTGGGAGGAAACCAGTGCTCCCGAAGGAAACCCACATGGGGAGAACATGCGAACTCCACACAGAAAGGACCCAGCCTGCTGAGGTGACAGTGCTACCCACTGAGCCACCCTGTTGTATTACAGAATTACAACAAAAATACACACACACTATTTTTTCCCTCTTTTTCTCAGAATTTGTCCCCTAATTTTCTCCCCTAATCTAGTCGTAACCAATTACCCTGACTGCATTATGCTTCACCTCCATCGGTACAACCCTCTGCTGCTGACTGAGAAGCTTCGCAACTGACACACGCCCCCTCCGACACGTGTGCAGTACCGACTGCCTCTTTTCACCTGCACAAGGCGAGTTTATATGCAGATCAACCATGGCACAGAGAGCCACACCCTTTATTTATAATTATTCCCCAACTCTGCACAGGCACCATCAATCAGCCAGCAGAGGTCGTAATTGCACCAGTTATGAGGAACCCTGGTCCGGCTTACCCACCCTGGGAACAACAGCCAATCGCTGTTCATGTGGCCGCCCAGCCCAGCCGGATGGCAGAGCTGAACAAACACACTGTATTAATAAAGATTATGTATTTTCCCTACTTTGTATCTCAAAAATGAACATAGTTTATGAAGTTTTCAGTTCTGAGGTAAGTAGAACAGAATTCAACAAACTGAAAGACTTGATAACTTTTTTCATCACCATCATATTCAGTCACACCTTCTCAAACTTACAAAAAGACCCACCAGCAAATAACAGAAGTGCAAAATTCTTCAAGAATTCTTCTTCCGTGCACACCTCCTACATCCTGCCATTTTTCCTCACATCATGTGAAGTAGGCGAATTCTAAACACCTAGTCTTATCACACACCATACACTCCAAGTGCAAACAAGGATATCTAGCTTAATGAAATTGTAACCTACATTTATAGTGGGTGGAAAGAAAGAATTTGCGTTTTTAAAAATCCTGAATAGCACCTCTAGTTTGGGATGACTGTGCAATATAATAGACAGCTATGAAATTACTGCTGGTAAAGAGGTTTCCAAAAAATCCAACCATTACAATGTGAGAAAGTGAGAAAACAGAAGTGCTAGCCATGCAAAATCACACACATCAGCACCATCCAAAACAAACAGATGGTCCACGGAGTGAGTGGCAGGTAAGTAGGCATATTGTCAGCTGAGTAACTACTACAGTGTGATTTAAAATATAAATATATGATACATGAAAGAATGCCACTGGGTGTAGTCCTTATCTACAAAACATACAAACAGATGCTTTTGGAGCAAATAGATGCTATTGAAACTCCATTTGGAACAGGATCGGAATTACTGTATCGTAAAATGAAGTACAATTAAATTAGGTTTAGCATTTCTTTGCATATTGCTTACATGACTACAAAAATGCTAGAATATCAATCCATACACTGTATACATACTGACTATAAATATAAAGTGTGTTGAGCAGGTGTGTGTTGCTGTGTGTTTATTTCTCGGTTAGTTACATTTTGTGTATGAACAAAACCAAATACAATAAAAAAAAACTCAAGTGTTTCTATCTACAGTGGTACCTTGAATCTCAACATCAACTGGTTCTGGAGTGGCATTGAGTTTAAAAGGCATTGGGTTCCAAGGTATTTTTCCCATAAAGGATGTACGGGAAACCTGTTAATGCGTTCCATGGTCCTGTGGAACTGCATATATATTTTAGGCTTATGTAAAATAATGGAGTTGTCTTTGACACTTATACACAAGAAATAACACAAATATAATATAAACAACACTGAAATAAAAAGCTGATTCTTACAATTAGTCAGAACCCCGAGCTGTAACACAAGTTTAAAAGTGAAATGGTGAGGAAAATGCAGCTAAACACAGATGTGATCTGACGGGTATTCCACACAAATGCAGATTCGTCTCATATTCGCACTTTGATGACGTATTACCGCATCGGTCAAGCCTAGCGCTGAACAAAGCGGCTGTTTATTGTTAATTTGAAATGAAATAAATATTTTTTTTTTATAAAACAAACTGAACATGAAGAACAGGGTGAAAGCAGGCTAAAAAGGTATGTAGATAAAAAGATGACTACAGTCAGTAATTGTAGAACTACAAAGTGCTTCTATATGGTAAGTGGAACTGATAAAATGGACAGTAAGTGTAGAAACAAGGAGGTGGTTTTAATGTTATGGCTGATTGGTGTAAAGCAAACATTTTTGAGCCAATTAAGTCATAAGATGTTTAAGTGTGCAACCAGGTAAATTACCACATGATGGCTGCAAGTGTAAATGATGCACACTGTCGGAGGTAGCTGGATAATTACCCAGGGTTTTGACTGTGAAAAAAGCTAAAGAGACGTCATTATTGTAATGTTATACACTCCACATGACAGGGATACATCCTTTCAACCGGTCAGGTCAGCACACTGCATCTTTTTATGTTTATCTAATTTGGCGAATAAATTAGAATTGATCACCACAGCTCTGGGAAACAGCCATCACTGAAGATTGCATCAGATTGACAAAGGAGGGGGGTGAATGCTGGGCAGAGCAACAGCTCTCCATAAATATAAACCATATGAGAAGCAGCGAGCGGCCATAACGGTGAGAGGGAAATCCGATTAGCCTCCACTCTCCCGGCAGGTGTGCTTTTAGCCCCCCACATATACAGGCGGCTAGTGCCGTACGATCAGCCTTTACTGGAGTGTTGTGTATTTCTTCAGCTGAACGTGATGCTTTTGTGCTTGCGTCAGGTCAATGTCGGCGTGATGGTGCCTTTGTAGTGGAAAGGAGTTCTGATTCTCTGAGATACGGCTTGCTTAGGAAGACTTCTGGATCAAACCTCCAGCTCGTAAATTAAGCTGAATTAACATGTCACGCAGTCAGCTAGCACCACACACTCACTCAGCTCGCTTTACATTCCCGCTCTTTCACATCCTGCCTGGATGGAAATGGATCTATTACCCAAATGGATTCAAAGACAAATGGTTCCACAAGTAGATCTGGAGCTTGCAGTTCGACTCCGAGAACTAGACCGGAGCTAGCGCTGAGTTAACCGTTTTACTCTCTAGCCTGTTTTTTTTTTTTTTTTTCTGCACGTGTGAGTGAAAGGTAATGGTGCAGCAAAGTGATTGAAAATGAAATGATTGGAGAATGATTAGATGGCGCTGCAATAGGGATCGCATTAACGCCAGAGCACTTGTCTCTTGGCAACAGCACACGATTAAAGTCCAAGTCTAATTAAAACAGCTTGTGTTGGGATAGCTATAGCATCCAGGTGACTGCTGCCAGTTGAAATCATGGACGTCCCCCCCCCCCTTCCCCACCACCACCACCACCACCACCACCACGCTCTTTCAGAGATCACATTAAATGCCCTTCAGATCCACACATCAGCAGGGAATTCACCTTCAGCTCCTGGCATGATCTGATGAGAGCTGGAAAGACTCTATCACTCCTATGATAGTCGTCACCCATAGACGCTAGGTGCCAGGGTCAGAATCAGAAGACACTTATTTTGCTCTCTATATATCACTGGTGTCTTGGGCACTCAACCTACATGCCCTGAGATAACAGCAATGCATGTCATGACCAGCTTTTTTGCTCCACTGGTTTGGATAAGCCAAAGCTTGTGAAATTCAGCTACCAGTCTGTTTGCAGTGGGTCACAATCCCTTGGTGGCTGGTAGTCAGTGTCAAACAAACAGATTGACTGGTACAGCATGGCACATTTGATTCCACATCTAGAAGATACCACTACCTCATGGCTCATACTTCATGTACCTTATGTATGCATGCTAAATTTGGCTTACAGTCATATATATAAACACTGATCAGCCATAACATTAAAACCACCTCCTTGTTTTTACACTCACTGTCCATTTAATCAGCTCCACTTACCACATAGAAGAACTTTGTAGTTCAACAATTACTGACTGTAGTCCATCTGCTTCTCTGCATGCTTTGTTAGCCTGCTTTCACCCTGTTCTTCAATGGTCAGGACTCTCCCAGGACCACCATGGAGCAGGTATTATTTAGGTGGCGGATCATTCTCAGCACTGCAGTGACACTGACGTGGTGGTGGTGGTGTGTTAGTGTGTTGTGCTGGTATGAGTGGATCAGACACAGCAATGCTGATGGGGTTTTTAAACACCTCACTGTCACTGCTGGACTGAGAATAGTCCACCAGCCAAAAATATCCAGCCAACAGCGCCCGTGAGCAGCGTCCTGTGACCACTGATGAAGGTCTAGAAGATGACCAACTCAAACAGCAGCAATAGCGGATCGATCATCTCTGACTTTACATCTACAAGGTGGACCAACTAGGTAGGAGTGTCTAAACATTGTATTTAAAAACTACAGCAGTGCTGCTGTGTCCGATCCACTTATACCAGCACAACACACACTAACACACAACCACCATGTCAGTGTCACTGCAGTGTTGGGAATGATCCACCACCTAAATAATACCTGCTCTGTGGTGGTGAAAGCAGGCTAAAATGGCATGTAGAGAAACAGATAGACTACAGTCAATAATTGTAGAACTTCAAAGTGCTTCTATATGGTAAGTGGAAGCTGATAGGTGGTTTTAATGTTATGGCTGATCAGACCAGGGTGTTAAAAGTTTTTGAATAGTTAAAAACCCAGTATAATATATGTACTGTGTGTGGTCCCAACATTTGCCTTGGAATATGCTTCCAAATACAAACACTTACTAATAATCAAAAGAATGTACTTAAAAACCACGCCAAGCCTTAAAGCTTTGGCTGAACTGCTGCTTTTTCTCATACCTCTACAGTGTGTAACTTGGCAAACAGCCGTGTCTGCTATGAGACATTTCCAGAAATGTATTTTTCATGATTGTTTACCTCTGTTTTTGGATTTTCTTCCCCATGGAGAGTGAATCAAACCTAACTATTAAACTCTTGCCAAGACTGTTGACATGCAGTTACTTTTCTAAGGTGTGACGCCCACGGCAATTAAATCTTTAGACTTTTTTCCTGTCTTTTTAAACAGGGCATCAAAATCAACCGGGTGACACCTGAGAAACGGTGTAAATGACTTTTACACATACAAAAAAGATTTCATGAATGATTCATAGGATGGAAATCCAAAAAAACAACAACATCTATTTATCTAGGTAATATCGCAGCTTGTCAAACAATGAGAAAGAAAGCAGGCTTCCTATGAATTCAGAAAATTACTATCTAAACAGTGCATTAAACGTTTAACGAGACGTTAAACCAACCGAATGCCTCAAACCTATGATCAATAAAGCATGCAGAAACAGCATGTGTTAGGTAAGCAGGGGTTAATTCCTTTTTTTTTACGCTGGTGGAGAATCTGGAGAAGCATGTGGTTGTGAAATTAAAATTAACTGAGCAGAATTAATTCCTGCAGCTGTACTAAAACTCGGTCCATGGATGTGCAAGCGTGTTGCAAGTTCGGGGATTCGTTTATATACAGCAGTTTATTCCAGGCATGCTGGATTAATAAAACCGGGGGGGTTAAGACATGGTCTGGATTTCATAAAACATCTGTGAAGAACTAGTAATCACTGATTGGTGTTTTTCACCTCAAAATATATGAGTAACATACTGTATTTTAAATAGAACTGGTTATATTAGAAATATATCTGGATTATACTGTATATATACACACCTATCAGCCATAACATTAAAACCACCTCCTTGTTTCTACACTCACTGTCCATTTTATCAGCTCCACTTACCATATAGATGCACTTTGAAGTTCTACTTGAATTACTGACTGTAGTCCATCTGTTTCTCTACCTTTTTAACCTGCTTTCACACTGTTCTTCAATGGTCAGGACCCCCACAGATCAGGTATTATTTGGGTGATGGATATTTGGGTCATTCTCAGCACTGCAGTGACACTGACATGGTGGTGGTGTGTTAGTGTGTGTTGCGCTGGTATGAGTGGATCAGACACAGCAGCGCTGCTGGAGTTTTTTAATACCGTGACCACTCACTGTCCACTCTATTAGACACTCCTACCTAGTTGCTTCACCTTGTTGATGTAAAGTCAGAGACGATCGCTCATCTATTGCTGCTGGTTGTGTTGGTCATCTTCTAGACCTTCATCAGTGGTCACAGGAGGCTGCCTACGGGGTGCTGTTGGCTGGATATTTTTGGTTGGTGGACTATTCTCAGTCCAGCAGTGACAGTGAGGTGTTTAAAAACTCCATCAGCATTTCTGTGTCTGATCCACACATACCAGCACAACACACACTAACACACCACCACCACGTCAGTGTCACTGCAGTGCTGAGAATGATCCACCACCCAAGTAATACCTGCTCTGTGGTGGTCCTGTGGGGGGTCCTGATCATTGAAGAACAGGGTGAAAGCAGGCTAAAACAGTATGTAGAAAAACAGATGGACTACTGTCAGTAATTGTATGTATGTATATATATATATATATATATATATATATATATATATATATATATATATATATATATATATATATACTGTATATACTGTATAATTGTTCACCACCCAATTAGTATCTAAATAAAAAATTTATATATATGTGTGTGCGTGTGAGAGTGTGTGTATGTGTGTGTGCACACCTGTACAGACTAAAGTCAAAAAAATTGCTCAATACTTCTATGAATACCACTAATTAAATTCCCATAACCAATGTTTTCACAGGATCACAGTTAGCATGACAGCCATGGTAAGACAATTGAAACGTGAAAGGCTGTTAAAAAGCATTCAAAAGTAGTATGAAAAAAAGGAACTTGAGATAATTTATGCCTGCAAACCTTAAAACTATGTGCTTAAAAACACAAAAAGAACCCTTGACAGTACAAAGCCCTCTTATACAGGGACACAAAATAAGAGTAAGTGGTCACAAAGAACAAAAAAAGCTCTCAGAAGCGTCCATAGTCTCTTCAAAAGGGGTCACGCGAGGACCATGTCGAGCACGGAGGCCGAGCCTACCCCTCCAAGAGCTTTCACCCAAACACGTTTCAGGACACAAAGCCCGGATTCATCGTCCCAGACTTTACACGCTTCTTTTTTTTTATAGCACCACACCTGCATCTTCAGACATGCTTTTAAAATATCAAATTGCAGTCCCGAAATGTTAAAAACAACAAAAACCCACTTTACGCAAAGCAAGCGGAGGGAGACATCAAAGACTTGAGGAATAGTGAAGAGATAAAGAAGGAGTTAAAGTCTAGCCTGAGCAAACAGCTCGTAATTGAGGTGAGTGTGATTGGGAGGCTGCATTCCAGATGGCAGCCTGCTATTTCACCGTACTCTGCTAATGCGGCAGGATGTGACAGCCGTAAACCGAGAGCTCCCGAGACAATCGGATGTAGTATGTCAGAATGAGGGTGGGGACGGGCGCCGCTGACACCCAGCGCTCGGCTTACTCGCTTCCACATGGCGTGCTGAGCTCAACGCTGGCCTAGTGTTAGCTAATGGGATACAGATTGTTAACAGGCACACTGCTGGTTAACAATACGGTGGTTTTTTTTCAGTGGTGGAAAGGGAGTTGAAGCTAGACTCTAGGGGTTTGGCTGGTGGGGGTACTTGGTTTGCCCTGGTGGTTAACTTGTATTTAATAAAATTAAGTTTATTATGGTTCCATAGTGGAAGGCTTGGTTGCACAGAAGGTAACTTTATGGATGGATGGATGGGTGAATAGATGATAATGGATGGATGGATGGGTGGATGGATGGTGGATGGATGGTGGATGGATGAATTGATGGATAATGGATGGATGGATGGATGGATGATGGATGGATGGTGGATGGATGGATGAATGGATGGATGAATGGATGGATGATGGATGATGGATGGATGGATGATGGATGGATGGATGATGGATGGTGGATGGATGGATGGTGGATAGGTGGATGGATGAATGATGGATGGATGATGGATGGATGGTGGATGGATGGATGATGGATGGGTGGGTGGATGGATGGATGATGGATGGATGATGGATGGATGGTGGATGGATGGTGGATGGATGGATGATGGATGGGTGGGTGGATGGATGGATGGTGGATGGATGATGGATAGATTGATGGATTGATGGATGGATAGATGATGGACTACTAAAGTAGCAAACAACAGTAACAAGATGCACATCTAATTATAATAAATATAATCTAACATATAATTAGTCAATAAATATAATTAAGTGCGTAGCGAGTGAGTGCCACCATAAAGCAAACTGACACTCTGTCCAGATGTATTCCTGCTTTTTGCTCTCGTTTTCAAGATTACTTTTGTGTCATTGTGCCTAGTAGCCAATCAGTTATTTATACTTGATGATTCACATGGCATTTTTAGATCAAGTCTTCCCAGTAAGTCAAGTACATCAAGAAACTTACCAATGGACATTGTGCCAAACTGCAGTTAAATAAAATCTAGTGTTAAGCCCTTGCTTCATTTTTTATAATACCCCAAGACTGTACACCCCACTGGGTATATATAGAGAGGCGTCTATTTATTCAACACACATTCTCACCAGTGAGCTGTACCGGCTAATGAGTGGATCACAGAAAATGGGTTCTACACACTTAAGACAAGTGTTTAAAGTCAAATGTACCTGCACTGAAATGCACCTCTAAGGAAAAATGACAAAACAAAAAGCTCCTTAATAACAATCCTGCATCAATTCAGGTGTAGCTTACTACCATGGAGGGAAAAGTCCCAAACACCACATGTAAACCTGCAATATTTGGAGCCAAGAGCGGCTCTCCATATGCAATACAACTCTGTTTGGGAGCCCAGCCCTGGTAGGTAATAAGAAGAGGCTGCAGACTGGACACATTGTTGGAGAGGGTGTGCGGTGATGTGGCTCTCCTGGAAGTGGAATTGAGAACTGGTAATGCTAATATTTAAATCTCACTCATATTTACTTGAAACAAATGTAAGCAAAGTAGCATATTATCATATATGGTCTGCAATAACGCTCAGGTAGGTGGTACGTGTCAAAGTAACATCCACATGGATGGCAGGACCCAGGGTTTCCCAGCATAACTTTGCCCAAAGCATCACACTGCCTCCGCCGGCTTGCTTCCTTCCCATAGTGCATCCTTGTGCCATGTGTTCCCCAGGTAAGCAACGCACCCGGCCATCCACGTGATGTAAAAGAAAACGTGATTCAACAGACCAGGTCACCTTCTTCCATTGCTCACGTGCCCATTGTTGGTGCTTTCGACGGTGGACAGGGGTCAGCATGGGCACTCTGACTGTACTCTATTCAAGCACTTCATTTGTACATCCATTAGTAAATTGTAGACATTGCTATTTCTGAGTACGTAGGTCAATAAATAATTTTAATCAGGTGACTAATCTGCTATTTTTGCTTGACGTTTGTCAGCCAATGTATGCAGCAAATCAATATGATTCAATCTCTACTAAATCAATGAATTTTAATGAACAAAGACGTGAAAATCAAAGTTTAACCTCTGTATAAACTGTATTGAATCAGAAATTATGTCTTTATTATGTCCCTAGAGTAAAATCACAATTGATTGCTGATTTTTCGAGCACTTTGTATTGTAAGTATTGTCTGGCTTATCTGGTTCTACTTGTGTATTATTAAGATGAGAGTAGAAGTCATGTCCTGGAACTCCTAAATAAGACAAAGGAACAGAAATTAAACTAAAATTACACTAATGGTGATGCTGAACGCACCATTAAGTCTCACCCTGAAGCACAATGTCCACTAATTATTCGGTTTAATGAAGCAAAGTCACCTTTTACAAGTGACCAATATCTAAATCAGTGCTTTTTATAAATGCCCTTAACACTGCTTACGTTTAAATCTCAACATTTCGAACAAGCACAAGTGGATTTGAGTAAAGTGATTGAGGGTGGGAAGGTCAGGTTGGGTTTCTTTTTTCTGCCACTGTGATGTGTCTCTGTGATTGGCTGACGGAGCACTGTGGAAACTCAAGTGGAGATCTGCAGTCGGCTAGTAGTGGGTGTGTTAAAGTGTGTTAGACTCTAGGGGTCTGTTTGGTAGGGGGTACTTGGTTACCCAAGTGGTTAACTTGTATTGTTGTATAATGGTGATGCTGAACGCACCATAAAGTCTCACCCTGAAGCACAATGTCCACTAGATATTCGGTTTAATGAAGCAAAGTCACCTTTTACAAGTGACCAATATCTAAATGCCCTTAACACTGCTTGTGTTATTTAAAAAATCCTACAATTCTGATTTAAATAGCAAAGACAATTACACCAAAGATGAAAACCAAAACAATTTCTGGCATTTTTTTTAAACTACAGTTAATATGTGGCCTTGAAAGTAACGTAAGCCACATTTTCATAAAAGAAAAGTAAACATTCACATCTAAACCTTGGGAACAAAGTCTCTTCCTGTCTTATTTTTCACCTTCTGCTCCCAGATCCTCAAAAGAACCTACCAAGATTGCTCTAAATTTTACACAATTACCCTTGTAATGACCAAATCTCAGATAATTACGACCATCCAAGCACATGTCGGACTGCTCCTTCAACAAAGCAAGAAAGAAGTTCTCATGTGAGAAAAGCTATTTTCTTTAAAGCTGCTACTTCTTTAAATAAACAAGATAATTCCACAAAGCCGAGCATGAGCTGACGGAATATTTTATCATGACAGCTTTTAAATATCACACGAGTCAGAAGCTGTCATGGTGACAACACTAATACTGTCTGCTTCAAAGTGATGGTGCAAAACAAACTGCCAGTCAGTTGGTCAGTCAGACAGATGCAGTTACACTGAACTAAGAGCATGTTATTTAATCCTTTAGGTGACATTCATTAATCCTATAGCAGCAGTAAAGTTAAGGGACTATTAAGTTCCAAACCAGACTTCTGAATTACAGTCAGGCCACCAAAGTCTCAGACGGCAATTAAACCAACAACATAAAAGCCTAACTTTGCAAATTGCATACATTTCACAAACATGAATCCCATGTGTCAGGATGATGACACTTTATCTGACGAATAATTGTTATCATTACATATATATATATATATATATATATATATATATATATATATATATACATATATATATATATATACAGGGGTTGGACAATGAAACTGAAACACCTGTCATTTTAGTGTGGGAGGTTTCATGGCTAAATTGGACCAGTCTGGTGGCCAATCTTCATTAATTGCACATTGCACCAGTAAGAGCAGAGTGTGAAGGTTCAATTAGCAGGGTAAGAGCACAGTTTTGCTCAAAATATTGCAATGCACACAACATTATGGGTGACATACCAGAGTTCAAAAGAGGACAAATTGTTGGTGCACGTCTTGCTGGCGCATCTGTGACCAAGACAGCAAGTCTTTGTGATGTATCAAGAGCCACGGTATCCAGGGTAATGTCAGCATACCACCAAGAAGGACAAACCACATCCAACAGGATTAACTGTGGACGCAAGAGGAAGCTGTCTGAAAGGGATGTTCGGGTGCTAACCCGGATTGTATCCAAAAAACATAAAACCACGGCTGCCCAAATCACGGCAGAATTAAATGTGCACCTCAACTCTCCTGTTTCCACCAGAACTGTCCGTCGGGAGCTCCACAGGGTCAATATACACGGCCGGGCTGCTATAGCCAAACCTTTGGTCACTCGTGCCAATGCCAAACGTCGGTTTCAATGGTGCAAGGAGCGCAAATCTTGGGCTGTGGACAATGTGAAACATGTATTGTTCTCTGATGAGTCCACCTTTACTGTTTTCCCCACATCCGGGAGAGTTACGGTGTGGAGAAGCCCCAAAGAAGCGTACCACCCAGACTGTTGCATGCCCAGAGTGAAGCATGGGGGTGGATCAGTGATGGTTTGGGCTGCCATATCATGGCATTCCCTTGGCCCAATACTTGTGCTAGATGGGCGCGTCACTGCCAAGGACTACCGAACCATTCTGGAGGACCATGTGCATCCAATGGTTCAAACATTGTATCCTGAAGGCGGTGCCGTGTATCAGGATGACAATGCACCAATACACACAGCAAGACTGGTGAAAGATTGGTTTGATGAACATGAAAGTGAAGTTGAACATCTCCCATGGCCTGCACAGTCACCAGATCTAAATATTATTGAGCCACTTTGGGGTGTTTTGGAGAAGCGAGTCAGGAAACGTTTTCCTCCACCAGCATCACGTAGTGACCTGGCCACTATCCTGCAAGAAGAATGGCTTAAAATCCCTCTGACCACTGTGCAGGACTTGTATATGTCATTTCCAAGACGAATTGACGCTGTATTGGCCGCAAAAGTTACACCATACTAATAAATTATTGTGGTCTAAAACCAGGTGTTTCAGTTTCATTGTCCAACCCCTGTATATATATACTGTATATATACAGTATATATATATATATATATATATACAGTATATATATATATATATATATATATATATATTTTTTTTTTTTTTTTTTTTTTTTTTTTGTCTTTCCTCCCCTTTTTAGTGCGTCCGATTGCGTCATGCTTCCTCTCCACCAATGCCGATCCCCGCTCTGATTGAGGAGAACGAAGCTAACCCTCGCCCCCCTCCGACATGTGGGCAGCATGCCTTATGCATCTTATCACCTACACTTTGACGAGTGCAGTGCAGCTCAACATTGTGTACAAAGAGACACCCTGAGAGCACTCTTTTCTCATCTCTGTGCAGGCGCCATCAATCAGCCAGCAGAGGTCGTAATTGCACCTGTCATGAGAGAGAGACCCCATCCAACTTAGTCCCGCCCATATCTGAAAAACAGGCCAATCGTTGTTCATGTGGCCGCTCAGCCTTAGCCGGAATGCAGAGCTGAGATTCGATACGATGTATTCAATCAAAAGTATCCAGCCAACAGCGGCCCGTGAGGTCTAGAAGATGACCAACTCAAACAGCAGCAATAGATGAGCAATCGTCTCTGACTGTACATCTGCATGGTGGACCAACTAGGTAGGTTTGCAAATCCAAGTGGAATTCATGTGTATTGGTAATAAAGTGACTTGAATTGGTCACAGATAAAAATGTGTGACAATTTAGGCAGTTGTAGCCTAGCCGTTAGGGTACTGGACTAGTAATCAAAAGGTCGCTGGTTCAAGTCCCACCACTGCTGCTGCTGTTGAGCCCTTGAGCAGGGCACTTAACCCTCAATTGCTCAGACTGTATACTGTCACAATACTGTAAGTCGCTTTGGATAAAAGCATCTGCTAAATGCTGAAAATGTAAATGTAAATATATAAAACACTTAAAATATCATGCCATAAATTTCAGAGAAACTTGGCATAAAACCCAACAAAATGCATTGTCAGTATAATTAGAAATCCAACAAAATCTCCAGTGCAGGTCTAGGTTATTGCTACGTATACATTATGACCTGCCTTTGTTCTTCACACTCTTTAAACAGCCCATTTATGCCAGAATACACAAGTCCTTCAGTGCTATTGAAGAAAATCTCAGTGTAATTGTTTCCAATATCTCCTCTCTGTTCCTGCGGCTCAGAGGAAAGTGATATCCCGCAGATGGAGTGAATCAAGGCTGAAGAGCTCAGTCAGGGTTTGGAAAGTTGAACACAGCACCGGTCAATGACAGCTACAACAGTACAAGCATCATCAGTCAACATGAATGATGTTTCGGCTATTATTCAGACTTTAGATGCGCTTACAACGGGGAGCGTTTCATGCACATTGTACAGAGCCTACGGGTCACGTCATGAGGTCCTCCAAACTGACCCATGGGATGCATCATTATCTCTACAGGCCAACAATTTCTCATTCTCAGGGCTTAAAGCAGAAGCTTCATAGCCTGCTGGTAAACACACATACTGCTTTCTTCAAAAAGGTCTAAAAAGCTTTAAATCATATCACTGACTGTGTGGACTGGCTTCCCACTGATAATAGGTGTAGAGTAGCAAAAACACCTTACTTAAGTAAAAGTAGACATCTGAATAACTATCTAGGCTAGCTAGGCTACAACTGCCTGTGTCTCTGTGTGTCTTTGCATTTGTACACATATTATTTTCAACAATACCTCAATCAATCACTGTTCCCTATTGCCCTATATTATCTGCAGTCAGTATAATCGTCCACTGGGTATCCAAATGATAATGTACGATTAATTTAGCTTGGAATGGCAAAAGTCAGCATGTTCCTTTAACCAAACCGAACTGCTGAGTGAGCACTGCCTGTAATAGTCAACATTTTTCCCTGAATTTGCAGCTATTTTACTCATAAAAGTGCAAAAGCCAGAGGGTATACAAAGCCAATGACGTCTTTATGGCTTGAAGTATGTTTATACCCCTTTTTATGATTAAGTTCAGATGTTAAAGCAACACCTACTGCCAACAGGGGTATACACCAATCAGCCATAACATTAAACCACCTCCTTGTTTCTACACTCACTGTCCATTTTATCAGCTCCACTTATCATATAGAAGCACTTTGTAGTTCTACAATTACTGACTGTAGTCCATCTGTTTCAGGACCACCACAGAGCAGGTATTATTTGGGTGGTGGGTCATTCTCAGTACTGCAGTGACACTGACATGGTGGTGGTGTGTTTGTGTGTTGTGCTGGTATGAGTGGATAAGACACAGCAATGCTGATGGAGTTTTTAAACACCTCACTGTCACTATTGGACTGAGAATAGTCCACCAACCAAAAATGTCCAGCCAACAGCACCCCGTGGGCAGCGTCCTGTGACCACTGATGAAGGTCTAGAAGATGACCATCTCAAACAGCAGCAATAGATGAGCGATCGTCTCTGACTTTACATCTACAAGGTGGACCAACTAGGATGGAGTGTCTAATAGAGTGGACAGTGAGTGGACACGGTATTAAAAAACTCCAGCAGCGCTGCTGTGTCTGATCCACTCATACCAGCACAACACACACTAACACTAAATACCACCACCATGTCAGTGTCACTGCAGTGCTAAGAATCATCCACCACCTGAATAATACCTGCTCTGTGGTGTTCCTGGGAGAGTCCTGTCCATTGAAGAACAGGCTAAAAAGTATGTAGAGAAACAGATGGACTACAGTCAGTCATTGTAGAACTACAAAGTGCTTCTATATGTTAAGTGGAGCTGATAAAATGGACAGTGAGTGTAGAAACAAGGAGGTGGTTTTAATGTTATGGCTGATCAGTGTACATTTAATCATATGTAATAAAATTACATTCTAAGGCCATATAGTTTATATAAATAATAATGTTTTGATTCAATAACTCATTTGATCAAATGAGCCAAACCTCATATTGTCAGAAGGCTGTAGTTTTTTTTTTACATGTATTTTAATTAAGCAATAACATTTGTATTAATAAATTATTGTAATTATTGATTAAGCTATGAGAAATAACAATCACTCTGTTATAAAGGCTTAATAAAGGCACTACTCAATTCATGAAATGGTTAAAGCCAAGAAGGTTCAGCCAGGAAGTTTCTGATTACAATACTGAGTCAACAAAAGATGGAACCTTGCTGAGTAACAAAAGAAAACCTCTGGCTCCGGCATGTCATGCACAGAAGGCGCCTAGTTTCACACCAAATCAAATCCTGACCTTCACCCTGAACTGCAGATATATGATATTTTAGCTTAGACTTGTGGTTATGTAACTCGGAATTGTGTAGTACTGAAAGTATTTGTGTTGAGCTAACAAGGGCTCCCCAGTGGACACTCCTTATTCTGAGTTCAAGTTTTTAAACTAGAGTCATTGCTAACCCAATTATATTAATTGGCTATATATTGACTGAATAAGCACAAATGACCTTGCCAGTAGAACGGGTGCTGTTATAGCTGCAAGCATGCAACACCATATTAATACCCATGGTTTTGAAATAGTGATTCAAACACTAGAACAAACTCATAGTCGTGTCCACATACATTTGGCCATTTAGTGCAATATAGCTTAACAAGATCAATGCAGACATTAAACGATTTTTAATGGAATCAAGATTAAAGATCAACTCCATGTAGGTTTAGGACCGTCATAACTGCGCCTCGGGGGCCGGAAAATCCCAAATCATTGACAGACAGATCAGAAAGGGATGTGTTTACACATTTAGCACTAAGCTACATCAAAATAGCTTTTAAATGTTCAGTGTTTCCCACAGATCTCAAATAAACCTGGGCTGGTGAGATATGGGCCGAGTGTAGCCGGAATGTATTTAAAAGCAGATACTTGAATGAAATGTGGATACTTGGGTGGGTTAGAGAAATATACAGTCAGTACAGTGGGGCTGTTTCTTACTTTCTTCAAACAAAACACATTTTTTACTCTGTTTTTTGGCCTTCCATTCAATTTTAAAAATGCAGAGGTAACACTGTCAGCTTACACATGCCATTGTTGTTTAGTAAGTACATGGGATGTAACAAAAAAGCTTCAGATGACAGGGTTATATTGTGCTTGCTAATATGTGTGTTATTTCATTTCAACTTAACTTCACCAGCATGCGTATCGTGCAATGTAGCAATGTAGCAACATTGAGGTACTAGCTGCTCAGGTGGCACAGCGGTAAAATACGCTAGCACACCAGAGCTAGGATTTCGAACACATCGTAACGAATCTCAGCTCTGCCTTCCGGCTGGGCTGGGTGGCTACATGAACAACGATTGGCTGTTGTTCACAGGGTGGGACAAGCTGCAATTATGACCTCTGCTGGCTGATTGATGGCGCCTGCGCAGAGTTGGGGAATAATGCTGATCATGGTGTGGCTCTCCATGCACAAGGCTGATTCGCATATGAACTCGCCTCATGCAGGTGAAAAAATGCAGTCAGTACTGCACACCTGTCGGAGGGGGCGTGTGTTAGTTGTGAAGCTCCTCAGTCACCAGAGGAGGGTTGTATCAGTAGAGGTGAAGCGTAACGCAGTCAGGGTAATTGGATACGACTAGATTCGGGGAGAAAATTGGGGAAAAAATTTAAGAAAAAGAGAAAAAAAACATTTAGGTATTGACCATGTGACAGTGTCAGTAATGTGACAGTATACAAAACGGTGATGTTTTTTAAGAGCTCTTTAAAAGTTCTTTAGGAAATTTACATCAAATATGATGACGCACAAAGCTGTTTAGTGTTTTCTTTTACATTTTTGACATGTTGTTTTGTTGAATACAATTGTTTTGTGTGTAATGAAACACTTAAATTTCCATTTTCTCACTTTTTCTCCCGATTTTTTGCGCATCCAATGTTTTACCCAATTGCGTTCCTCTCTACTGGAGCTAACCCCCACCCCGACTGAGGAGAGCGAACTGGCACACGCCCCCTCCAACACGTGTGCAGTAGCACGAGGCGAGTTCACATGCAGATCAGCCTTGTGTACGGAGAGCTACACCCTGATCAGCATTATTCCTCTGCTCTGTGCAGACGCCATCAACCAGCCAGCAGAGGTCGTAATTCACTCAGTTATGAGGTCCCTATCAAGCTCCCTCCCTGGATGAACAACAGCCAAATGTTGTTCATATAGCCGCCCAGCCCAGACAAATAACAGAGCTGAGATTCGATATAATGCATTCGAAATCCCAGCTCTAAGCGGCATCATGCTTATAATGTATGTGTGTTTTTATGTGGAGAATTGATACATCAAAAAAGTCTCATTTTTACACCTTTCTTTTATCTTTAAATGTATATCTGACTCCTAGGTGAAGTAACATGAGTAGTCAATATTTTCCAGTTTAAATAAAGCTGGGGAAATGGGAAACATTATTATGCTAAAAGCCATCTGTCATATTTTATTTGGTAATTTATTAAAGAAATTGCTTTATACTGTGTGATTACAAACAGATAAATTACAATTTTAAATGTAATTAGCTGGAATTAATTAGCTCAGAATGTGTTTTAACAAAACCTTGTCATTAAAACATTGTTAACATCAAAACAACTGAAGCCTTACAGATTAAAAATATGATTGTTTATGTAGATTTGTCATTTGTAATAAAAAATGTAAGAAAATGACCCTTAAGAAAAGTGCTACAAAACTTCTGTTGATTACAAATATTAAGTTTAATTATGAGGGTTTTTTTTCCCTTTTCCAATCAGCAGAAGTAGCAAAAGGTAATTGCTGAAGGAAATTTGTCTGATACATTGTTGTGGATTACTGTGGTAATGTCTGAGTCTGAATCATGTAACAGCAGGTGGGTGGAGAAGCAGGGGACAGAAACATGGATTAGAAGCAAAATGCTCTCTTACATCATGACTGCAGGATGATGATCCAGTTCAGCATGGAGATATTTCAGCTAAAGCTCCAGTAAAGGACCATTTTAGTGGGCGCTCGCCCACAAGTGCTGACAAGTTTGTATCTCAGCTCTGCTATCGGCCGGCTGGGTGCCTATACAGACAATAATTGGCTGTATGCAATACGGATCTCCATATGAAACCTCATGGTGCAGGTGAAAAGAAACGGTTGGCTACTGCACTCGTGTCAGAAATACGACCAGGCCATTTGATATGACTAAGTTGGAAGAAAAATTAAGGGCAAAAATATATATATATATATACTGTATATATATATATACAGTGTATCACAAAAGTGAGTACACCCCTCACATTTCTGCAGATATTTAAGTATATCTTTTCATGGGACAACACTGACAAAATGACACTTTGACACAATGAAAAGTAGTCTGTGTGCAGCTTATATAACAGTGTAAATTTATTCTTCCCTCAAAATAACTCAATATACAGCCATTAATGTCTAAACCACCGGCAACAAAAGTGAGTACACCCCTTAGTGAAAGTTCCTGAAGTGTCAATATTTTGTGTGGCCACCATTATTTCCCAGAACTGCCTTAACTCTCCTGGGCATGGAGTTTACCAGAGCTTCACAGGTTGCCACTGGAATGCTTTTCCACTCGTCCATGACGACATCACGGAGCTGGCGGATATTCGAGACTTTGCGCTCCTCCACCTTCCGCTTGAGGATGCCCCAAAGATGTTCTATTGGGTTTAGGTCTGGAGACATGCTTGGCCAGTCCATTACCTTTACCCTCAGCCTCTTCAATAAAGCAGTGGTCGTCTTAGAGGTGTGTTTGGGGTCATTATCATGCTGGAACACTGCCCTGCGACCCAGTTTCCGGAGGGAGGGGATCATGCTCTGCCTCAGTATTTCACAGTACATATTGGAGTTCATGTGTCCCTCAATGAAATGTAACTCCCCAACACCTGCTGCACTCATGCAGCCCCAGACCATGGCATTCCCACCACCATGCTTGACTGTAGGCATGACACACTTATCTTTGTACTCCTCACCTGATTGCCGCCACACATGCTTGAGACCATCTGAACCAAACAAATTAATCTTGGTCTCATCAGACCATAGGACATGGTTCCAGTAATCCATGTCCTTTGTAGACATGTCTTCAGCAAACTGTTTGAGGGCTTTCTTGTGTAGAGACTTCAGAAGAAGCTTCCTTCTGGGGTGACAGCCATGCAGACCAATTTGATGTAGTGTGCGGCGTATGGTCTGAGCACTGACAGGCTGACCCCCCACCTTTTCAATCTCTGCAGCAATGCTGACAGCACTCCTGCGCCTATCTTTCAAAGACAGCAGTTGGATGTGACGCTGAGCACGAGCACTCAGCTTCTTTGGACGACCAACGCGAGGTCTGTTCTGAGTGGACCCTGCTCTTTTAAAACGCTGGATGATCTTGGCCACTGTGCTGCAGCTCAGTTTCAGGGTGTTGGCAATCTTCTTGTAGCCTTGGCCATCTTCATGTAGCGCAACAATTCATCTTTTAAGATCCACAGAGAGTTCTTTGCCATGAGGTGCCATGTTGGAACTTTCAGTGACCAGTATGAGAGAGTGTGAGAGCTGTACTACTAAATTGAACACACCTGCTCCCTATGCACACCTGGGACCTAGTAACACTAACAAGTCACATGACATTTTGGAGGGAAAATGACAAGCAGTGCTCAATTTGGACATTTAGGGGTGTAGTCTCTTAGGGGTGTACTCACTTTTGTTGCCGGTGGTTTAGACATTAATGGCTGTATATTGAGTTATTTTGAGGGAAGAATAAATTTGCACTGTTATATAAGCTGCACACAGACTACTTTTTATTGTGTCAAAGTGTCATTTTGTCAGTGTTGTCCCATGAAAAGATATACTTAAATATCTGCAGAAATGTGAGGGGTGTACTCACTTTTGTGATACACTGTATATATATGTATATACTGTAAGCTCCACTTACCATATAGAACCACAGGACCACTACAGAGCAGGTACACTGACATGGTGGTGGTGTGTTAGTGTGTGTTGTGCTGGTACGAGTGGTCAGACACAGCAGCGCTGCTGGAGTTTTTAAATAGCGTGTCCACTCACTGTTCACTCTATTAGACACTCCTACCTAGTTGGTCCACCTTGTAGATGTAAAGTCAGAGACGATCGCTCATCTATTGCTACTGTTTGAGTTGGTCATCTTCTAGACCTTCATCAAAGGTCACAGGACGCTGCCCACGGGGTGCTGTTGGCTGGATATTTTCGATTTGTGGACTATTCTCAGTCCAGCAGTGACAGTGAGGTGTTTAAAAACTCCATTAGCATTGCTGTGTCTTATCCACTCATACCAGCACAACACACACCAACACACCACCATCATGTCAGTGTTACTGCAGTTCTGAGAATGATCCACGACTCAAATAATACCTGCTCTGTAGTGGTCCTGACCATTGAAGAACAGCATGAAAGGGGGCTAACAAAGCATGTAGAGAAACAGATGGACTACAGTCAGTAATTGTAGATCTACAAAGTGCTTTTATATGGTAAGTGGAGCTGATAAAATGGAAATGTATATATATATATACCAACTTTTGCATTGGTTTTAATAGTTTTACATACTCAATTTTTCTTAAACTTTATAATAACTGCTCCTATTACTATTTTAATATGGAACACATCCACCCCATGTATTACAGCAAAACACTTAATCCTATAAGGAACGTGCTGGGTCTCAGAGTACAACACTTCATATGGACGTAACTAGCTGCAAACGCTCGAGTGCAAGTCATAACATTATTAGATTAGTCCCAGTCCTGACTTTGCTTCTTGGGATTAGAAAGTCAACCACATCAAAATAAATCAAATGCTGCGTGGGCCAAATTAATCTTTTCCTCAAGTCAGCCATATTACAGTGATTTATCTGACTGCCCCAATGACCGCATTCTTAATATTTAATTTCCATCAAGAATTAATATGTAGAAGTGTGCTGCAGGGCTGCAGATAAACACCACATGAATATACACGAACTGAATATTCTGTGCAATACAGTCAGGCAATCCAATGCTACTTCAGTCCGTCATTATGATCAGTATGTCCAATCACGTCAAATTACAGGTTGTGTAGCGTAGTGCAAGCAAGGAGAATCACAAAGGAGGCTAAATGGTAATGGATGGATATAGATAGATGGATGGATGGATATAGATAGATGGATGGATGGATATAGATGGATGGATGGATATAGATGGATGGATGGATGGATATAGATAGATGGATGGATGGATATAGATGGATGGATGGATGGATATAGATAGATGGATGGATATAGATAGATGGATGGATGGATGGATATAGATGGATGGATGGATGGATATAGATAGATGGATGGATGGATATAGATAGATGGATGGATGGATATAGATGGATGGATGGATGTAGATGGATGGATGGATGGATATAGATAGATGGATGGATATAGATAGATGGATGGATGGATATAGATGGATGGATGGATGTAGATGGATGGATGGATGGATATAGATAGATGGATGGATGGATATAGATAGATGGATGGATGGATATAGATGGATGGATGGATGTAGATGGATGGATGGATGGATATAGATAGATGGATGGATGGATATAGATAGATGGATGGATGGATACAGATAGATGGATGGAAGGATAGGATGATGGATGGCTGGCTGGCTGGATGGATTGGATGGAAGGATAGGATGATGGATGGATGGATGGATGGATGGATATAGATGGATGGATGGATATAGATAGATGGATGGATGGATATAGATGGATGGATGGATGGACTTTATTTAACCCCAATAAGACATCTGGTAAATATGGGCTGCCATGAAGACCATTAGATAATTCAGTTAAAGTCTCTCCTAAGCAGCAAGGAGTGCTTATGGTGAGACAGTGGTCTGAGAAGGGACAACACGAATTCCGCCTTCAGTTTGCTGGGCCACCAAGACTCATTGATGACAGGATCTGAAAGCTATGGCACTGACCAGCAGAAGGGTTTCCATGGCTTAATGATGAGTGATGAGGTAAATGTGTCACAACACAGTGCATTAAACCCTTATGTGTACTGGGCATCTAAATAATAATAAAAGAAGGTCAACTGGTCCGACGAATCCTGTTATTTCAAAGATTAATTAACAGAATTACGAATGACAGAAGATGAAGGGCCTGCTAATAATATCCTGGTATCAGGTATCGCAACACTCTTTCACTATCAGTCTTGTGGGTGGGTGGTCCTAATGTTGTGGCTCAGCAATGTAATTACTTTAAATGATTTTATTTGCAAAAAGGTTTTATGATGCAAGTCTGGCTAATTACATATTTTCTTTAAAGTTTTCGCATGAATCTATTAATCCTAGTATATATTTTTAGCACTCTGAAATAAAGCTGTGAATTTTAATGAATATTAATAAGCCCATTACTGAACCCATTTAGTGTCTGGCATTTTTATTAGTCCAGAAAAGTTTTGTGCAAATGAGTTTTGACACAAATCCAGTGACGCTGCTGCATTCGGTCATTATTCCATTCTTTACCCCAGGTGAAGGTGACGAAAAAAAAGTTGAGCTTAGAAATGATAAATGGATCAGAGGAAGGTAATCAATCTGAATCACTGACATCTTCATTATTATATGACACGTGGTGAAGGAGACTGAAAGTGTGCGGTCACTTTCTGATGCTTCAGTCTACCTGTTACTTTCCAGCTTATTATAAACTTTAGACATTAAACTAGAGATTTGTTAAAATAGTAAATGTACACAAAGTATGCTCACTTTTACTGAGAATGGATTTTTAATCATTCATTTTTTTACATAACCAAGAGAACAAACTACTTTATGAATTGTTACACTTATTAAAAGCTTTCTTTTCTGTGCTATTTCATGATTACAAAGTAACCTGAGTCATTTATTATGACCACTTTCTTGGTAAAGCTGATGACAACTTAAATACTAAATGTGATTTAATATCATTTATTAACAACAAACAAGCAGCAGCCGGAAATGATTGCATATTTCTTTTTTAGTGCATAAGAAATAATTTGGGGGATTTATTTTACTAATTAAATCTCCACATTTATCCAGAAAGAGCAGTGAAAGCTTGTTTAATGGACTGGACTGTTTATTGGAAGGCCACTGTTCGGTCCCTGAGCAAGATTCATAACCCTTAATTGCTTGCACTGTATTCAGTCACAATTGAAAACCAGTTTGATTTAAAGTGTTTGATAAATGCCTTAGGTGTAAGTTTACAGTTAAAAATTAAGTTTAAAAATTATGCCTATGGACCCAGCTTTAATTAACTAGAAAAGTATATGTGATTATTGAAAAGAACAGAATTCACAAAACTTGGCATAATAATAATTGTTATCATGTTACATTGTTATAATTATCATTACTATTAGTATTAATCTTATTAGTAGTAGTATTGTTGTTGTTATTATATTGTTATATTATTATTATTATAATTATTATTATTATTATTATTATATTGTTATTTTACAATTATCAGTACTATTATTATCATTATTATTAGTATTAGTAGGATTGTTGTTGTTGTTATTATTATTGTTATTAATGTATTGTTATATTATCGTTTTATTATTGTTGTTGTATTATTATTATTTTAAATGTTATTATTATTATAATTATTATTATTTTAGTAGTAATAGTATTAGTATTATTATTAGGAGAAGTAGTAGTAGTAGTATTGTTGTTATTATTACTGTTATATTATAATTTTATTATTATTGTTATATTATTATTATTATTCTAAATTTTATTATTATTATTATTATTATTACATTATTTTATAATTATCATTACTATTATTATTACTATTATTATTGTTGTTATTGTTATTATTCTAAATTTTATTATTATTATTATTATTATTACTTTTATTATTACTATTATTATATCATTATATTATTACTTCTATTATTACTATTATTATATTGTTATATTATAATAATTATTATTATTATTAGTATTAGTAGTATTATTAGTAGCAGTAGTATTGTTGTTATTATTGTTGCTGTTATTATTATATTGTTATATTTTCATGGCATTATTATTGTTATATTATCATTATCATTATTATAAATGTTATTATTATAATTATTATATTGTTATTTTGTCATTAGCATTGTTATAATGACATTAGATAGCAGACTTGTGCTTAACAGTATTTTATTTATTAAATGCTTCCTCTTTTGTGACAGGTACCAGTAAGCTCTATTTTTACTTCATCAGTGTGATGTGACTAATGTAGTAAAATTAAATCAATCAATTATTCAAGTGATGATAATACAATCTTCCAATCCGTAATTAAAACTTCAGTCTGTGATTCCATGAGAATTGTAAAGTTATGGGTTTTACTTTGAATAAAATTTGAATAAAACCTTTTAAACCAAAAAGTCCCTTTAAGTACAAAAACATATAATTGATTTTAAAAAGTCAGGCAGGCCAAGTCTGGAATTAATGACAGTAAATGCAGATCATTTTCTCAAGCTTTTCTATTTGATGTGTTTAAACTAATTTAAATAGTATTGACCGAAATTAATGGTATGCACAGGTATTAAGGAAATTAACCTTGCTTCACCTTCTCAAGGAGCAGAAAAGTGGGAAAAAAAACTGAGTATTTGTTATAGTGTAGAACTATGGGAAAAGTGTAGAGGACTAAAATTAGAATCAGCTTGCAGTTATTCTAAGCTGATTGAGAATAGAGGTGCATGATAGAGCCCCATTGTTTTGGGCTGAATGTTTTTAACAATCACTTGTGCACTTGTGGTTCATGTTAAAACAGCAGCTACAGACAGACACGATTCCTATTACATTTGTCCTTCATACAGCCATCCTTCACACTCGGTCCAGGGTAGGACAAAACAACTGCACTAAGGGTGGTTACATGATGGCATGGTTTGTCTTTTTAAGCTGAACAAAAAAGAAGCAGGGTGGTTAAGTTTCTATTTAACAACAAGGACAGTTTGTAGGTTGTGCTCTACTCATTCACCCACATATAAGTGTTAACCTGAAACGTTTTAATATATTTTACTGGAAATTTATCATGCAAAAATGTGCTAAAATAACATAATTTCATTAATATAATGAATGTTTATACAAGTAATATGACATTGCTATTTAATGGTGCTAATTGTAAATTTCCCCTTAAATGTTTTCACATAAGGTTAAACGTTTTCATAAGGCAATTACATGCTCAACTAATTTTGGTTATAAACAACATTGATGGGTTGTTTTAGGGGTAGCCTCACAGTTGTAGCCTAGTGGTTAAGGTGTTGGATTAGAAATCAAAAGGTTACTGGTCAAGCCCCACAAATGCCAGATTGCTGCTGTTGGGCTCTTGAGCAAGGCCCTTAATTCTAATTTTTTGGATGAAGGTGTCTGCTAAATGCTGAAAATGTAATGTCAACATGCAAAGTAAAAAAATAAAAGCATTTTTTTTATTTATACCAGCAGCACCAACAATAACTGAGCAACTAAATGACAGGACTTCAAAAGCATTATTATTATTAATTATTATTATTATTATTATTATTATTATTATTATTATTATTGTTGTTGTTATTATTGTTATTATTATTATTATAATAATTATTATTGTTATTATCGTTGTTTTTATTATTATTGGTATTATTATTATTATTATCATTATATTGTTATTATTGTTATTATTATTGGTATTAATGTTATTATTATTATTATTATTGTTGTTATTATTGTTATTATTGTATTATTATTATTATTATTATTATTATTATTGATATTGTTGTTCTTTTTATTATTATCATAATATCATTCTTATCATTATATTATTATTATTATTATTATTATCGTCATTGTTTTTATTATTTGTATTATTATTATTATTATTATTAATTATTGTTATTATTAATATTATTGTTATTGTTATTATTATTTTCAACAACTATATCAACTGTGAATAACAATATGCAACCGTTATAATGCTTTATGTATTTAATAACAACTTTTAAAGGATTTTCCACTGTTGCTTGTGGAAAGGGAGTTTCTGTGCTTTACTGGCTTGCCTGCAGTCCAGACCTGTCTCCTATTCAAAATCTATGGTGCATCATAAAGAGAACCAGTCAATGGCCAGAGTCTCATATCAAACAACAATGGGCATATCAACAATTTGTTTTGTTCATTTCTAAACAAATATAGGAAATCTTTTATTGGTACTTTTAAAATAAAGGTTCAAGTAAATGAACAAACCATACATTTCTATTTTACAAAATGTTTCAACATTTTCTGGAAGGAGGGTTTGTAAGTTCAATCTACACCATTTGTCATTTAATTAACACCCATCTTGTATCTCGAGCAAACTGCTTAACATCAAAAAGGTGTGACTTTACACCTTGTCAGACAGGATGCCCTCCTCCCTCTCCAGCCTGAAAAGAATCATTAAATCAAAGAAGCCAGAGAAGAAACAGCAGCCATACAAGAGCAGCAACCATGACGGGCAAATCACTTCCGCTCTGACTTTCACTTCTACTTTTTACTTTAAGAAAAGTAAAAGCTCAAAACCACTGACTGCACTTGTTTAGGTTTCAAAATAATTAGCTACATCAGGGAGACTATTCAAAAGTATACTGATAAATCATCTGAATACAGTAATGACTGACTGGTGACCGTGAGCCTTAAGAAGATAAATTGGTGGTAAAACAGACAGGGAATAAATGTTCAACAACATGGTCAGATGTCCACATCAACAGTGGTCAAATACATTTACATTTTCAGCATTTAGCAGACGCTTGTATCCAAAGCGACTTACAGTCTAAGCAATTGAGGGTTAAAGACCTTGCTCAAGGGCCCAACAGCCCAACAGTGGCAACCTGGCAGTGGTCGGGTTTGAACCAGTGACTTTCTGCTTACTAATCCAGTACCTTAACCGCTAGGCTACAACTCAAATAAGTAGTATTATACATAAAAAAAAACAGGGGTTAGGGCACTTGGCACATGCCTTGATACTAAGCGATTTGCCACAGATACTAGATACAATCTAATCAACTGATGTTTAGGGACATGCACAGTGGCAGCCCGATGCTGGCAGAGCTTAAACCTTTAACTTAAATAATAGTACCTTAATTACTGAGCCATCAACATCCTCATCAAGCTTTAAATACACCCATCAGCTATAACATTAAAACCACCTCCTTGTTTCTACACACATAGTCCATTTAATCAGCTCCACTTACCATATAGAAGCACTTTGTAGTTCTACAATTACTGACTGTAGTCCATCTGTTTCTCTGCATGCTTTGTTAGCTCCCGTTCATGCTGTTCTTCAATGGTCAGGACCCCCACAGGACCACTACAGAGTAGGCATTATTTAGGTGGTGGATCGTTCTCAGCACTGCAGTGACACTGACATGGTGGTGGTGTGTTAGTGTGTGTTGTGCTGGTATGAGTGGATCAGACACAGCAATGCTGATGGAGTTTTTAAACACCTCACTGTCACTGCTGGACTGAGAATAGTCCACCAACCAAAAATATCCAGCCAACAGCGCCCCGTGGGTAGCGTCCTGTGACCACTGATGAAGGTCTAGAAGATGACCAACTCAAACAGCAGCAATAGATGAGCGATCGTCTCTGACTGTACATCTACAAGGTGGACCAACTAGGTAGGAGTGTCTAGTATAGCGGACATGGTATTTAAAAACTCCAGCAGAGCTGCTGTGTCTGATCCACTCATACCAGCACAACACACACCAACACACCACCATGTCAGTGTCACTGCAGTGCTGAGAATGATCTACCACCTAAATAATACCTGCTCTGTGGTGGTCCTGTGGCTACAGGTCCTGACCATACAGATGGACTACAGTCAGTAATTGTAGAACTTCAAAGTGCTTCTAGATGGTAAGTGGTGCTGATAAAATGAACAGTGTGAGTAAAAACAAAGAGGTGGTTTTAATGTTATGGCTGATCAGTGTATAAGCTCATATCATTGAAGTTTATTGTAAAACCCAGCCAGTGCATGTGCTCTATACTCAGGAGTCATACTTTAACAGAATGGAGAAGAAAAAAACAGGAACAAAAAGGCAATAATTTAAAGAAACAGAATGTATGAGCTGGCTGTGGCCATTAAACGCCTCAGTACTCTCACCAGAGCCAAGTGCACACTCTGCATTTTCCTGGTCAGTTCAAAGGCACTTAGAGGGCCTGACATTATTTTTTACAAAGAAAAATGAAGCACCCAAACAGTGAAGCACTCTTCTTTTAAAGGTCATTTCTCCACTCAGAGATCATCCTCCCTGTACGGCGAAAAAGTAAAAAGATAAACTCTTCTGACAGCCTACAATGCATTATGTATAGTGGGGTTTTAATAGTCTGTTCCGTGCCAGTGAAACACAATTATATAGCGCGACGCAACTGTGCAGAAATACCATATGAGAGGAAATTAAGATGCTTAGCTAAACAGTTTACTGCTTATTAGATTTTGTGTTTTATGCTAATAAACACCATTGTGGTGTTTGTATTATCATATATTAGGATGTTGTCTCAGTGGTTGGTCATAAGAGTGAATTAAATATGAATATTGCACCCTGTGTATCGATGGAACCAGATGTGACCAAATTAATAATGAAATATGTTTTAATTGTGTTAATACCGTGTACGTGATCATGACTGTCTACAGCTGATAGCTTTTCTGTCCCTATATAATCATGGCTAGTTTGACAGCACTCATGAAATAGTACATGAAGGTCAGAATTAAAAAACCCAAACTGTCACCATATGGGAAAAATGTATATAAATGCTTACATACGAGGGTTCTTCAAAAAGTTTCAGCACTTTTTAAACTCTATTTGTTTAGAATTTCAAAAGGGAGGCACTGTGGCTGTGTGGGTAGCGCTGTCGGCTCACAGCAAGAAGGTCATGGCTTCGATCCCCAGGTAGGGCGGTCCGGGTCCTTTCTGTGCGGAGTTTGCATGTTCTCCTCTGTGTCTGCGTGGGTTTCCTCCGGGTGCTCCGGTTTCCTCCCACAGTCCAAAAACATGCAGCCAGGCTAACTGGAGACACTGAATTGTCCTATAGGTATCTCGCCACTAGGATGCATAAACCAGTGCATTGTAGTGCCGGTCCCAGGCACGGATAAATAGGGAGGGTTGTGTCAAAAAGGGCATCCGGCGTAAAAACTGTGCCAAATCAATAATGCGGATCACGATCCACCCGACGACCCCTGACGGGAGCAGCCGAGGAAATAGATTTAGAATTTCAAAAACAAATAACATCACTTTCCTACATAGTCGGCTTCCGATGCATTTTCCCAGCATCGTACCAACTTTTTAATGCCATCAGCAAGCAATGTTTTGGGTTGAGCGCGTCGCCACTGATGCACCGCTGCTTTTACATCATCACATGAAAATCTTCTTCCCTTTAAAGCTTCTTTGAGCACCCAAAAAGGTGGACATCAGATGGCGCTAAATCCTGACTATAAGCACTCTCAGTCTCTCAGTCTCAGACACAACTAATTACTCCTCTTCCCACCCTCACAGTTTTCTATCAAAATATAAAAGTGCGGAAACTTTTTGAAGATCCCTTGTATAATCCATACTACAAATGTGGTCTGTCACATAGTCAAGTGAGCGTTGCAGTACCATTCAAGAGAGAAACCCATGTCTTAGAATTGGCCCCTGGCTCTTTTTTTTGGCACGGAGAGTCACGCACTGATTGCTGGTGAGGCCACAGAGAGTCATGCACTGATTGCTGGTGAGGCCAGTCCTGCATACGGAGAGTCACGCACTGATCGCTGGTGAGGCCAGTCTTGCGCATGGAGAGTCACACACTGATTGCTGGTGAGGCCAGTCTTGTGCACGGAGAGTCACACACTGATCGCTGGTGAGGTCATTCTTATGCATAAAGAGTCACACACTGATCACTGGTGAGGCCAGTCTTGTGCATGGAGAGTCACACACTGATCGCTGGTGAGGTCAGTCTTATGCATAAAGAGTCACACACTGATCGCTGGTGAGGCCAGTCTTGTGCATGGAGAGTCATGCACTGATCGATGGTGAGGCCAGTCTTGTGCACGGAGAGTCACACACTGATCGCTGGTGAGGCCAGTCTTATGCATAGAGTCACACACTGATCACTGGTGAGGTCAGTCTTGTGCATGGAGAGTCACACACTGATCGCTGGTGAGGTCAGTCTTGTGCACGGAGAGTCACACACTGATCGCTGGTGAGATCAGTCTTGTGCATGGAGAGTCACAAACTGATCGCTCATGAGGCCAGTCTTGTGCATGGAGAGTCACACAGTGATCGCTCATGAGGCCAGTCTCTCACACGGAGAGTCACACACTGAGCACATGGTGAGACATGGACTGATCTCCACATTCCTACACTTCTGTACAGGCACCTCAAGCTACTAACCAAAGTCCCTACACAGCAGCAAAGACCCCACCCATTTTTAGTCCAGTCTATTCCCATCCAGCAGATTAGTGGGCAATACTGTATATTGTAATATTGTATACTGCCAATTGTGGCTGCAAGGGGTGCCAGGGGGAGTTCAGAATCCCAGTGCTGGTGTGCCAGCTGGTGTGCTGGGTGCCCTGCATTTTTAATAATGTATTATTTAATTGTAAATTGGGTGATAAAAATCATAAAACCCTTTATTGTTTTATTTGTATTAAATTACTGTATTATATAGTAAAGAAAGGGGCCATGGAAAAGCATATAATTAGTAATCATAATTCAAACACTGACTGCAGTTAATCAAAGATGTAGGGACTATTTTTGTCTTACCCACAAAGATGGCAGAGCTTTATAAAAGTCTGGAAAAAGTGTTATACATTTCATCTTTTACGTTTTTGTAGGTCAACAGCTTGGGGTGCCATTTCAGACAGAAGTCATTAAACCGGGCTGGAAATAAGACGTGCTAAATGTCATCCCGTCCTGACCGTCACCACAGCTTGACACGCTGAACTACAGTCGGGGACACAGGCCGAATATGCCAAAAATCCTTCCAGGCAGGCTGGTGGGCCTTATTAATATTTATAGGCAAACAGCTTAAGGGCAGTACCCTTGAGAGCTATCACTCCACTTTGTTGCTTAATGCTCACAAAATATATTGACAAGTCTCTCGCAGCCCTCGCAGCCGCGGCCCTGGATGCCTTCGGAGACGAGCGCTCTGTTTGAATAGGGGCTGTCTGTCTGGGAAAACAAAAAGCTGAGCGTGTCTGATGCTGGCGGGTGAATTTACCAATCGTCTTGACTTCATCATGGCATGAGACCTCTGCTTTGAATGTGGCGGGAGCAGGTGTGTTTGGGCTGGATTTAAAAAGGATTAAAAAAGTTGGAATGATATTTGTTCTCACTTCTTAAAGTGAACAATCCATAGTTGATTTATAAATGTCACAGAACTTGGTAAAACCAACTTAAAAATGTTTTTATTTTAGTTCTCTCCTAGTTTGATATCACAAAAGCAAGGAGTTCTTTATACTGGGAGTCGAGGTTGTTGTAATTATCATTAGCATTACTGTAATTACCATTCAAGTACGAGAACTGCATCATGAATGTGTTTAAAATGCCACATTGGTGATAGAACCACAGGGTCCAATACTAGACAAGTTAGTACTTAACAAAGATGTTAACAAGTCACAAAATACGAGTCCGAGTCAAGTCACGAGTCTTTAGGCTAGAGTCCGAGTCAACTCACAAGTCAATATAATCTACACAAAACATATATTGGAAATGTATTCAAGCGTTTCATTGACACATCATCTGTGTGACGCTGCAGACTAAATAAATAACATTAATTGTAAACATTAATTAAACAATGACTTCTACCTACTACTACTTTTTTAAGACAACATTTTTTAAGACAACACTAATTAAACAATGACTTTGTTGTTGGTTAGTGCTTAACCAGTTAAGTATTAAGTATTGGACCCCATGGTTCTATCACCAATGTAGCATTGTAAATGTCACATAGTACAGTTTTAAAATGTCTTTCAAAATGGTCCAATACTAGACAAGTTAGTACTTAAATGGTTAACCACTAACCAACAAAAACATCATTGTTTAATTAATGTACACCCTTAGTGTCCATGCGCTAGCTCATTTAGCGAGTCAGCACTTCTATGTTAAACTGAACAGACCCAAGTCATTTCTATTATTTCAATCAATTAAACATTTAAATCACAAACCAAAGCTCATTTGTGTGTTTGTGTGTGTGTGTGTGTGTGTGTGTGGAGTCAGACTGCATGTTAATCTGTGCCCATGTGGATCTGTGTGTAATGTTCTTTACAAAAATGTGGATATTTTGCATCATGTCTCAACATAAAAGGTATATTTACATTTTTGGCATTTAGCAGATGCTTTATCCAAAGCGACTTACATTACAGTTACAGTATACAGTCTGAGCAATTGAGAGTTAAGGGCCTTGCTTAAGGGCCCAACAGCAGCCGCCTGGCAGTTGTGAGGCTTGAACCAGCAACCTTCTGATTACTAGTCCAGTATTTTAACTTGCTTATGACCTTCTATTATTATTATTATTATTATTATTATTATTACTAATAATCTGTCAAGTTGATGCATTTACATTTTCAGCATTGAGCTGACCCTTTTATCCACAATGTTTGGGTCTTCAGGATTCTTAATGGCTTATTCCTTGTTTCTCTAATTGTATTCATCAGTCTGGTTGCTGGCTGTCCTCTTCCTCTTTTACAGTCAGCTCTTCCAAGCAGTGTTGTCTTTTCCAACTAATTAATTCTTTTCATCATGTTTAAAAAAAAAAGAGCTTCAGATTCTTGTTAAGATGTTCAAGTGTAAAGCAGCTAAAAACACCATTCAGATAACTGAGTTTGGAAAACTCCCAACCAATTCTGTGGATGCAGAGGGGGTGTGTCAATTAGTAGGTCCCTACGAATATATGACCAACAGATAGAATAATCTAAACAGTTCATCAGATTGGAGACCATACATTAAAACAAAACTGTTCCAATTTCCTAAACAAACAAATCAAATTGAATTAGAATACCACCTTCATTACTCATAAACTCTTCCAGATCACAAATCCGCACCAGCCACGTCTGATCTGAGCCAACATGAATAAAGACCTCTTTGTCTCGCTAGCATTTATTGTCCGCCTCTCATTAAACGGTTCACAAACAAGCAAGCGAAGGTCCAAATGGTTGTTAACTCCTGAGTGGGAGACAGAGGAGATCTCCAACACTTAACAATTAATGACACTTCAATTAAAAATCGGAGGTGTGTTAAATCATGCCTCACAGCCTTTCCATCATTCAAGACTTTAAATAAACTGAAAGACGATCGTCTGGCTAGATTTGTTTGTGGTTAAACACATTTTGGCATCGTGAGTGCACCTAAGGTGTGTGAAAGAGGAAGAAAATGGATGTTTATGTTCCTGTGTGTGCACTGGTCTGTATCGGTGTGTGTTGGTGGGGGGTTTAGTGCATTAACCTATGCCTGGAAGTCTGGTTCCATGCTGTGTTTAACTTCAACACACCTGGTACTAATAGCCAGATGCCACAGGAGATCTTGTTTAGTAGGATCAGGATTAAGGTTTAGATTAGAATTAAACTCCAAAGAAATGAAGATCTTCGGGTTTTGGGAACCACTGGATAGGAAAATTTAAACTAGATTAAGCAAGGTCAGCGTATTTATAAAGAAAAGACAATGTACCAGTAATTAGGCACATTATAATAGAAACTTACAATAATACAGGAAAATACACATAAACATAAAAAGAAAACCTTAGCATTAGCATCTTATGTCCACTGAGCTAACATGCTATTATTCATTTATTAAGATTTTAACATCATGTTTTACACACTTTGGTTACATTCATGACAGGACAGGTAATTACAGGTTACACAAGATTTGTCAGTTCAAGTTTAATGTCAAACTGATGATTTCGTATCTTCAATTCACCTGTGGGAATTGGACTGTGGGAGGAAACCAGAACACCCGGAGAAAACCCACGCAGTCATGGGGAGAACATGCAAACTCCACACAAAAAGGACCCAGACCTCTCTAACTGGGAATCGAACCCAGGACCTTCTTGCTATGAGGCAACATTACAGAGATTCCACACAGAGATTCTGAACACCCCGGTTCGAATCTCGGCTCTGCCACCGGTCAGCTGCGTGGCATTTAACAAGCACAATTGGCAGTGCCTGCAGAAGACTAACTAATTGGCCACAAATTGGTGGGATGACCGGACCAAGTGGGTGGGGTCTTCAGACGCTGTTTGCACGGGCATAAAGAAGGGGTCCGCTAGGACTGCACACATGTCGGGGGAGGTGTGAGCAGCAGTATACCCTCCTGGAAAGCAATCAGGGATCCTTAGCATGGGAGACAAATTGACTACGCCAAATCAGGAGAAAAGGGAAGAAAAAGAATAAATAAACAGAATTTTTTTTTTTTAATAAATAAGTGCTTTGTGCATTGTTTTACACATTTACTTTACCACTATAAGGTTTTAAAAATAATGATCACAGTAAATGAGGTGTTGTAAGGAAAATGTTGTGACATCATGTAATTTAGTGACATCATCACTTCAAATGAAATAAATGGTTTTCATAAAGGTGCAGTTAATCCAACCCTCATGTGTTTTTTTTATTTTAATTTTATTTTTATAATTATATTTTTATTTTTTAAATATTTATTTTAAGATTTTTATTCATCAATAAAACAAAAACAGTATTGTTTTAATCAAAATGTCATTATTTTATAAGATAGTTTCACTTGTGTGAATGATAAAAAAGCTTAAAGTAAAGAATTGAACTGAAAAACAGCTATAACAGATATGAATAATACACATATATAAAATATTAATTATAGTTTGCATAAGAGGACTCTTAAAATTTTAATACAACTGATCTATAACTAAAAGTATTATTACATATTCTTTTTATTATAGTGCAGGACAATTTATGTTTCTTGCTTTAAGAAAAAGCTCAAATGGTGGAAGAAGAAAAAAGAAAAGCTATCTGCATTAACAGTTCAGGGCAGTTTAGACTTTGAACATTAGAATTTCATAAAATACTAATAAAAATGAGTAGCTTGATTACTAAAAATTCAGTTTCACTCATATACACATAGAGCTATCATTTATTTTTAAGGATGGCTTAATTTTTAACAGGGATCTTGTGGTGTTGGCCAACCATGAGAACCCTCACTGGTTAACAATAGTTTGATGTGAATTATCCTATGATCACAACAGCATAATTCTTTTACATGTTCACTGTACACTGATCTCCATTTTTGTTTCTAAATAATGAAAGTCGCACCAGGTTTAAATCACCTCTGTCCTCGATCAGTCTAATGAGTTTCGTCAGCTTTACCATTGCTGCAGGACAAAATCTCCATAAATTGTCTGAATTTATGCCCACTGGGATCCTTTACTTCCTGTTAAATCACTTAGTTCTTTGCAGAATGCACTTTTTGGATTTGCTCAACTGCCTCCATTCAATCTGCATCATGTCTGTGACGGCTTAATCAAGACGAAGGCCGACCGTACATCCCCACTTTTCATTTCGTGCCACAATCATGACCCGTATTCAATTTTCTGAAACGACCACCTATAATTATTTGCAGGCTCTGCCTAGCCTCTGCCTGAGTGCATCCACTTTATTCGGCGGTGCCCTAGCACGGAGGCCAAATTCCTCAGTAAGCACTTTAATTGTGGGACCTTAATTGCTGTTGTATTAGAGAGCTTAGCGGGTCTTTTATTTCGGAGTACGTTTTGCCTCTCCAAGCCTTTTGCCTTTGATACGCACAAATGAGTCGGCAGTGCGTGGAGGTGGAGAGCTAGGATGGGAGATCTACTACGACAAAATACACACGATGTCAGGAATCTAAAAGACTTTCAACCTTCTTGCATCTTTTTTGCCTCACTAATCTTTTAAAAGCTTTGTCTCACTTCCCATTCGGGTTTCTTTTGTTAAAAAGATGAGTGATGCAAACAAAGCAGTCATTGTACAACCAGAATGTACCAGAGTAAAGAAGAGAGACGTTTTTTGGAAACCAGGATGCTTTATTCTGCCATTTAATAACACAATCACACAGAAGGCGCAACACTGGCAGCTTTATACTGTTGATGTTTTACTGATTAAGTAAACTGTGGCAGTTTGCATTGGAAATGAGATGCTAATAAAATGGTTCCAGATGACCAGCCCTGAAACTTGTCCATACTTGACATCACAAAGGAGCCAGTTTGGAACCGACACAATAGACACCACTAAGCCAATGAGACTTCAAGAATTTTGCGCTTGTAGTACAAACAATGTTCCAGTTGGTACTAGTTCCAGAACTGATGCTTTGCCTGGGATGTATTTAATCATATTATGCTTTACAACCCACAACATACTTCACAGTGCTAATCTGTCAACTAGTGCCCAATCTGAAACCAATTATAAACTTTTAAAAACACTTTCTGCCATTTGTCCTCCATACAGCTCTATTATGTTCATGAATCATTTTTCAGATGGCGAATTAGTCATCTAAATACTAGTTGTATGAATAGCAAACTTCACTGTAGAAAATTTGCTCCAAAATAGTAGCTAAATTAAATGATACCAACACGTTTTTTTGTTCCCGATCCCGATCATTAATTTTGATCCCGATCCTATACCGAGTCTCAAACCGATACTTGTATTTTCTAGATATTGTCTAGATAAGAACTAAATAATACTGTTCACACAGTGCACACTTTAAGTACATTACAGTTATTCAAATTAATCCAATATACAGTGTATCACAAAAGTGAGTACACCCCTCACATTTCTGCAAATATTTCATTATATCTTTTCATGGGACAACACTATAGACATGAAACTTATATATAACTTAGAGTAGTCAGTGTACAGCTTGTATAGCAGTGTAGATTTACTGTCTTCTGAAAATAACTCAACACACAGTCATTAATGTCTAAATAGCTGCAACATAAGTGAGTACACCCCACAGTGAACATGTCCAAATTGTGCCCAAATGTGTCGTTGTCCCTCTCTCTCACAATTCTCGACACATTGTGCCCAAATGTGTCGTTGTCCCTCTCTCTCACAATTCTCTCATACTGGCCACTGGATATTCAACATGGCACCTCATGGCAAAGAACTCTCTGAGGATGTGAGAAATAGAATTGTTGCTCTCCACAAAGATGGCCTGGGCTATAAGAAGATTGCTAACACCCTGAAACTGAGCTACAGCATGGTGGCCAAGGTCATACAGCGGTTTTCCAGGACAGGTTCCACTCGGAACAGGCTTCGCCAGGGTCGACCAAAGAAGTTGAGTCCACGTGTTCGGCGTCATATCCAGAGGTTGGCTTTAAAAAATAGACACATGAGTGCTGCCAGCATTGCTGCAGAGGTTAAAGACGTGGGAGGTCAGCCTGTCAGTGCTCAGACCATACGCCGCACACTGCATCAACTCGGTCTGCATGGTCGTCATCCCAGAAGGAAGCTGACGCACGAGAAAGCCCACAATCAGTTTGCTGAAGACAAGCAGTCCAAGAACATGGATTACTGGAATGCCCTGTGGTCTGACGAGACCAAGATAAACTTGTTTGGCTCAGATGGTGTCCAGCATGTGTGGCGGCGCCCTGGTGAGAAGTACCAAGACAACTGTATCTTGCCTACAGTCGAGCATGGTGGTGGTAGCATCATGGTCTTGGGCTGCATGAGTGTTGCTGGCACTGGGGAGCTGCAGTTCATTGAGGGAAACATGAATTCCAACATGTACTGTGACATTCTGAAACAGAGCATGATCCCCTCCCTTCGAAAACTGGGCCTCATGGCAGTTTTCCAACAGGATAACGACCCCAAACACAACCTCCAAGATGACAACTGCCTTGCTGAGGAAGCTGAAGGTAAAGGTGATGGACTAAACCCAATTGAGCACCTGTGGCGCATCCTCAAGTGGAAGGTGGAGGAGTTCAAGGTGTCTAACATCCACCAGCTCCGTGATGTCATCATGGAGGAGTGGAAGAGGATTCCAGTAGCAACCTGTGCAGCTCTGGTGAACTCCATGCCCAGGAGGGTTAAGGCAGTGCTGGATAATAATGGTGGTCACACAAAATATTGACACTTTGGGCACAATTTGGACATGTTCACTGTGGGGTGTACTCACTTATGTTGCAGCCATTTAGACATTAATGGCTGTGTGTTGAGTTATTTTCAGAAGACAGTAAATCTACACTGCTATACAAGCTGTACACTGACTACTCTAAGTTATATCCAAGTTTTATTTCTATAGTGTTGTCCCATGAAAAGATATAATAAAATATTTGCAGAAATGTGAGGGGTGTACTCACTTTTGTGATACACTGTATATGTTTAACAACTGAATAGCTCTGCAGTGCTGTAGGAAAAAAAATTGCCTGCATCCAAGCTATTGCTTAATGTTCTTTTTTTTTTTTTACAAATTAAAAGTAAACAAACTTAGTGCAGCATTGTAGTAGTACAACTAGAACACTCAAAATGAGTGAGATAATTACAGTTTCACTTTGAACTTTACATTCAAAGAACATAATTTTGTTTAATGATCCTTGACTCACACACCATATAAATAGTAAAATTCTACAGTAATGAACGCAGCTCTGCTCCTACCGCCACGTGAAACGCTCGCACTGCAGACATTACACTTCACTGTTGGACTTGTTTCACTTTCCAGTTTAAAGTATTTCCACACAGCAGACATGCTGATGTACAACAAAGGATCAGGATTAGGATCGGCCTTATTATAGCCAATACCGATCAGTTAAAAAATGACTTGATCGACCCCGATTCCGATCTTTGAGATCGGATCGAGACATCCCTAATACCAATATAATACAGAGGTCCAGTGGAATAAAAACTGGCAAATGATGCTAAGCAGAGCGTGTGAGACTAATACCAATGAAGATTAAACTTTAATGACCCACTTAGATCAAATAAGAACACCACCTATGACAGTGTGGAGGAAAAGTGAGAGATATTAGAACCTACACTATATGGTCAATGGTATCTAGACACCCCTATAGTATGACTGAGATATTGCAAATAAAAAGCCAATAACATGGTCCCAGATGACCTACCAGCCCTGAAACTTGTCCATACTTGACATCACAAAGGAGTCGGTGTTGAACTGCCATAACAGACACGACTAAGCCAAAGAGACTTCAAGAATTTTGCTCTTATAGTACAAACATGTTCCAATGGTACTACTGTAGTTCCAGGACTGATGCTTTGTCTGAAATGTTTTCTTCTCAAGAGAGCAATAAGGTTCAGTAAGATTTTTACTTCTTTAAAGCTTTATAACTCACAACATACTAGACAGTGCTGATCTGTCAACTAGTGCCCAATCTGAAACCAATTATACACTTTTGAAAACACTTTCCACCATTTTTCCTCCATACAGCTCTCTATTATGTGGATGAATCATTTTTCAAATGGCGAATTAGTCATCTAAATACTAGTTGTATGAATAGCAAACTTAACTGTAGCAAATTCGCTCCACAATAGTAGCTAAATTAAATAATACCAATATAATACAGAGGTCCAAAGAAATAAAAGGAAACAATAAAAAAAAATGACTGGCAACTGATGCTAAGCAGATCCTGCAAGACTAATACCAATGGAGATTACACTTTAATGACCCACTTAGGTCAAATAAGAACACCACCTATGACAGTGTGGAGGAAAAGTGAGAGATATTAGAACCTATACTATATGGTCAATGGTATCTAGACACCCCTATGACTGGTATATTGCAAATAAAAAGCCAATAACATGGTTCCAGATGACCTACCAGCCCTGAAACTTCTCCATACATCACAAAGGAACCAGTTTTGAACTGCCATAACAGACACCACTAAACCAGAGGGACTTATAGAACAATATAAAGCAATGCTTTATAACTCACAACATACTAGACAGTGCTGATCTGTCAACTAGTGCCCAATCTGAAACCATTTTTTTCACCATACAGGTCTCTTTTATGGCAAATTAGTCATCTATATACTGGTTGTATGGATAGCAACCTAGCTTTAAGTCATACTATATTGTAACCACTATATGGTCAATAGTATCTGGACACCGCATTGTTTTTCATTTCTGTTTTTTTTTTTTTTTTTTTATTCCAGCATGTTTGTGCCCCTGTCTACAAAGCAAAGTCCATAAAACTCAAAGCCCTAAACATATCCCAATTTAAACTTGACTAAATGGGCACAATTTAGGAAAAGCCTACTAAGAAAAGTAGAAGGAGTTATAGCTCCAACTGGGTGCCAAGTTCATATTAATACCCATGGTTAAAAATAGAATGTCCAACAACGTATAGTCAGGTGGCCACATACTTTTAACCATATAGTTGTCCATCTGTTATGGTGGTCAAAATCACCTGCATTACAGACAAAATGTGTCAACAAATCCGATATCAAGACATGAGAAATCTGAACTGATAGTACTGGGACATTCCATCCTGCTGGACGCCCAGCTAGGTCAATAAGAGCTGAGATTCGAATTCAAGATGACCACTGCACCACCTGCCACAAGTAGAACTATCAATAGAACCAATAGAACTGCAGTGCTAAAATAAATAAGTCCATAAAAAAGTACTTCACTTCCCAAGCAGAGCACACAATGAATTACTACAGGAGGCTTCAAGCAGGATGCACAAACTCACCTAATGATCACCTGCTATAATCCCTCTGTGGTGGTGTATTATTAAGTCGGCACTAATATACAACTCAAAGCATTACACAATTACCCAGTTGAAAACATTTCCTCCTACACGAGGTGCAAGTGGCTCGGTGACATTCAAACGCAGGCCTCACTTCCAGCATCCTTTCAGCTGAAAATCACTAGGGTCTAATTACCTGCAAATTATCTGCCGTTTCACCATCTTGCATAAGATTACAGGCCACATGATGAAACGTCGCGAGGGAGGAGGTACAATGGCGGGTAACTCATACATGCGGAAAACGTGGAGTCACTGTTAGAACTAATGCTGCTTCCAGACATAAAGGCTGTCAGATGAGCAAGCCTGGGAAATGAAACTTTTAAATTGTGTAAACGTGTATTACTGTTCTCTAAACCGCCTCTGGAGGGGTGGGCTCCAATTCCCTCCAACTGCTTCTCTTTAACTCTCTCTTTACTTCACTCGTCATTCTTTCTTTTTTCACTTATATTACTTTTACCTTTATGATACTGTGTCTTTCTCTGTTGCTTCCACTGTTTTCCTTTCTCATTTGTTTACTCATTTATTGTTCTACACTCACTGTCCATTTTATCGGCTCCACTTACCATATAGAAGCACTTTGTAATTCTACAATTACTGACTGTAGTCCATCTTTTTCTCTGCATGCTTTGTTAGCCCCCTTTCATGCTGTTCTTAAATGGTCAGGACCCCCACAGGACGACTACAGAGCTGGTATTATTTGGGTGGTGGATCATTCTCAGCACTGCTGTGACACTGACATGGTGGTGGTGTGTTGTGCTGGTATGAGTGGATAAGACACAGCAATGCTGATGGATTTTTTAAACACCTCACTGTCACTGCTGGACTGAGAATAGTCCACCAACCAAAAATATATCCAGCCAACAGAGCCCCATGGGCAGCTTTCTGTGACCACTGATTAAGGTCTAGAAGATGAGCAACTCAAACAGCAGCAATAGATGAGAGATCGTCTCTGACTTTACATCTACAAGGTGGACCAACTAAGTAGGAGTGTCTAATAGAGTGGACAGTGAGTGGACACGGTATTTAAAAACTCCAGCAGCGCTGCTGTGTCTGATCGACACATACCAGCACAACACACACTAACACACAACCACCATGTCAGTGTGACTGAAGTGCTGAGAATGATCCACCACCTAAATAATACTAGGATTCCTCATAACTGGTGCAATTACGAACACTGCTGGCTGATTGATGGCGCCTGTGTAGAGTTGAGGAATAATGCTGATCAGGTTGTGGCTCTCCGTGCACAGTGCTGATCCGCATTTGAACTCGCCTTGTGCAGGTGAAAAGAGGCAGTCGGTACTGAGCACGTGTCGGAGGGGGCGTGTGTCAGTTGCAAAGCTCCTCAGTCAGCAGTGAAGGGTTGTATCGGCAGAGGTGAAGCGTAAATCATGCAATCATGGTAATTGGATATGACTAGATTAGGGGAGAAAATTGGGTGGGGGGGATCGGCTGGGAAAAAAAGTTTGTCCACAGAATGAAAGCTGTTTTTGATCCAAATACTGTACGTGCCAACTACATTTAAATGCCCATGGTTTTAAAACACAACAAGTCTTGTGGCTACATACTTTTAGCCATTTAGTAAATGTCTGTTTTGACTGTGTTGACTGTTATTTTAGTCAAGATTACATTTTACATTTACATTTTCAGCATTTAGCAGACGCTTTTATCCAAAGCGACTTACACAATGAGCGGAACACGATGAGCAATTGAGGGTTAAGGGCCTTGCTCAGGGACCCAACAGTGGCAACTTGGTGGTGGCGGGGCTTGAACCGGCAACCTTCTGCTTACTAGTCCAGTACCTTAACCACCAAGCTATCACTGGCCACTGATAACTTGCAGATAACTTGCATAAAAGAGAAATCGTCATCTAATTAGATAAGAAGATACGGTGTGAGGGCAAAAATACACGTGTACTCCAATCAGAATACAGATGGATGGATGGATGGATGGATGGATGGATGGATGGATGGATGGATGGATGGATGGATAGATAGATGATAGATAGATAGATAGATAGATAGATAGATAGATAGATAGATAGATAGATAGATAGATAGATAGATAGATAGATAGATACTTTATTAATACCGAAGGAAATTAAGGTAGCTCTGGATGTAGATTTTTAATTGCGCTGACTGGTATAGAAAGAGCAACTATCTCCATCTTATTTCTGTCTAACTGTTTTCTTTGCATTTCCATCCCTCGTTCTGTCCCATGAGTGGTGTCTGTGTCACAGGACAGAGGTAGTTTCATCAGCATTTCAAACTCTATCTCTCTTGGAGCTGTCGTTACAGCATGGCCACTGGAGCTCTGGCCATTTTCTTCAAATAACAATCACAAAATAAGTATATATATTTTCACCTCCTCCTTCCATGATGCAACTTTATAACATTAGTCCAGAGGGCAGTCAAGAAGTTTTTTGTCCTCCTGTGTACACATGTATTTTTTATTATGGTATTTTTTAAGATTCTGACGATTTTGCAGTATACCACGATATGTTTTATTTTTGTTGTATGACTGGGACTTTTTATATGTATGTGGCTGATTTAACTGTCATAAGTACATAGAAAATAAACATTTTCATTTTACCATGTATATAGTAAAGGTTTAAGTACTATAAGGTTTGCTTGGCCCAACAAAATGACACAATATACACCGATCAGCCATAACATTAAAATCACCTCCTTGTTTCTACACTCACTGTCCATCTTATCAGCTCCACTTACCATATAGAAGCACTGTGTAGTTCTACAATTACTGACTGTAGTCCATCTGTTTCTCTGCATGCTTTGTTAGCCTCATTTATGCCATTCTTCAATGGTCAGGACTCTTCGAGGACCACTACAGAGCAGGTATTATTTAGGTGGTGGATCATTCTCAGCACTGCAGTGACAATGTTGCAATGATGTTCACAATATGAAGGGGTGGATTATATACACTGATCAGCCATAACATTAAAACCACCTCCTGGTTTCTACACACACTGTCCATTTTATCAGCTCCACTTACCATATAGAAGCACTTTGTAGTTCTACAATTACTGACTGTAGTCCATCTGTTTCTCTGCATGCTTTGTTAGCCTGCTTTCACCCTGTCCACCACAGAGTAGGTATTATTTGGGTGGTGGATCATTCTCAGCACTGCAGTGACAGACATGGTGGTGGTGTGTTAGTGTGTGTTGTGCTGGTATGAGTGGATCAGACACAGCAATGCTGATGGAGTTTTTAAACACCTTACTGTCACTGCTGGACTGAGAATAGTCCACCAACCAAAAATATCCATCCAACAGCACCCCATGGGCAGCGTCCTGTGGCCACTGATGAAGGTCTCAAAGATGACCAACTGAAACAGCAGCAATAGATGAGCGATCGTCACTGACTTTACATCTACAAGGTGAACCAACTAGGTTGAAGTGTCTAATAGAGTGGACAGTGAGTGGACACGTTGCCTGCTAGGTGGTGGTCCTGTGGGGGTCCTGACCTTTGGAGAACAGGGTGAAAGCAGGCCAAAAAGGTATGTAGAGAAACAGATGGACTACAGTCAGTAATTGTAGAACTACAAGTGCTTCTATATGGTAAGTTGAGCTGATAAAATGGACAGTGTGTGTAGAAACAAGGAGGTGGTTTTAATGTTGTGGTTGATCGGTGTATATATGATGTTTATTATGCTGCCTAATAAAGCCTACAGCTGTTGTATTAACTAAGCTATAGTATGGCAGTATATGAAAAATCCATACCGTACGAGGAATCAAAGCCAGTATACTGAATATAATGCCATACTGCCCAGCACTATCATAGACAATACATGTACATGTAAGATTGTAATATCAAATATTTAATACATAAAAAAAGGTTGTTGCTTTGTGCTTTGTTTCCACAGAAACACTTGTAAAAACAGCTGAGGGTTCGCTGGTCTAACGCCATCTCCTAGACAGCTGAACCCTGTCAATTAGCAAGCGTTTAAAGCTTAGTATTTACTGTCTCACAGCGAGTGCATTTCCTCCATTAGTCCAGACAGCACAGATTAATAATTGTACTGTCTGGGTAGTAATGTGCTTCTACGGGACATTACTCCAGCAAAGCTACGACTGCCGTGAGTAAAGCAGACCAGTCTGTCTTTCTAGGTGTGAAGTGTTATTCCACACGCGTACACCCGACTGGATACATATGAGGCGTGTTAAAGTTTGTGACAGTAAATTAAGCTACAGTGGCAAAAGCTGAAACCCGAGTCATGTGCCTGCCAATCGTGATTAGCTCCCTGCAGCTTATGAGAATCATCACTGAAATTGCTACATGTGTAGTGCAAAACAGAGGACACAATGGACATTCTGTTAGTGACCGTTCAGCAGAGGAAACACGATCCCCTCCTTGCTCTGCTGAAAGTGGCTCGGGTACGTATCGTAAACCCCCCCCCCCCCCCCTCCCCTTCCTGAAGCGACTTGGGTGATTGACTCTGCCTCGTATTGCCAACGAGCAACATTCAATAAAAGGCCCCATTCATAGTGCAGGTCACCCCAGCTCTCTACCGGACGGGAGAAAAGAGAATCGATATGATCCACAGATGCTCATTAAAATCCAGCCTGAGCATCTGAAGCAAAACACAAAATCGTTAGAAAACCAGTGCTGAATTAATACTTCCAGCTAGGCTTGCATTATTTAAATCATCCCTCGCAGACAGTGCTGCTGTTGCCTATTTATGTTCACTTTGTAATGCAAAAATGATTCATGTACGAATTATACAGCGACAATTGGGGGATGTGGGAGTGAACTTTATATATAAATACATACAGTAGTACCTTGTAACTCAACATCACCTAAACTAAAGGTAACCCCTTAATCTCAACGTTTCCCTTAAACTAAACGTGTTCAGTTTGTTTCTCTAAATTAAAAGTTCTCTACACTAATGAAATTCTTCAGTCATTGTTTTAGTACAATAAGTCACACTAAGCTTTGTGCACCGCCACACTCCATAAAAAATAGTGGTACAGTCAGCGCAAAAGCTATTTTGCCGCTTCTCATGTGAATGCACCCTTACTGAACGGAATACAGTATTCCAAGATCAAGCATCTCCACGATTAAGAAGCGTAAGGAACAAATAAAGAAGTAAAGGTACAGAAAAGGTTTTATTGTATTTTTCATTGATGTTTAACTTTTCAATTGTATTTCAGTGTTTTTATATTATATTTGTGTCAAAAACACCCCCATTATTTTACATTTGCCTAAAATATATTTAGTTTCACGGGACAATTGATGCATTAACAGGTTTCTCATACATCCTTATGGGAAAAAAAATACCCTGAAACTCAACAGAACCAATTGGTGTTGAGTTTTAAGGTACCACTGTATTTATTATATACATTTCCCAAATTCATGCTAGGAAGAATACGATTTCAGACACCAAAGTTTCAGTTGTGCAAGCCAGAAAACACACTATATTAATGTACTATCTATCTAAGTATCTAGTTTAATACACTTCATTTCATTTAATGTCAACTGCATTTTGATTAAGGCTAACACCAGCTAGTTTCTAAGTTTTCCTTTAGGTACAGTTTGCTAACTAACAACACCCCCCAAACTGTTGTTTTTACCTCCTTTCTCTTGGGGGATAAGAGTATCCAAGTATTAATTAGGAGGGTAATACACCCCACCTAACAGCTCTGTAATTTGAACCATTAATTATAAAACTAACTACAAACACTTGCTTTACTAGCCCATCACTGCCAAGACCTGGTCTCATGTTCTAGTCTTAAACAGTTAACAGACACTGTTTTTCCTGTCTGAGAGAGGGAAGGCTGGCTAAAAAAAATCACCTTGGTGCAGTTGCAAAAAGGGACTCTCACCGTCTGGTCAAGTCACTGAGGGCACACAAGAGGTGGTGAAGAACAGCGTAGTGGTTTTTTTTATATGCAACACTGCAATTAAGTACATTCAAATCAGGGCGTTTCTACCAAGTATCAGTTCTACCACTTTACTAGCCACTATGTTGCAAATGTCACCATTTTCCTGTAATTGATAACTAACCTTCATTAGTCATCAGTTAACTAAAAAGCTTACAGCCTCCCATCAAAAAATCAATCACACCAATGAGTCTTATTTATAATCTATCATTTATAATGAATGTAGATTTTATACAGTCAGTAGTGAACAGTTCATTACAAATGCAAACATGATAATCATAAATATATAAATAACATACAATCAGTATACTAAAGCTCTTCTTGACATTTTTAGTCTACTTATTATAGGATGATTAGCAGAGTTTTATCTTTATACCAAAACATGATGCAAACTATCCATTTTTGTGAACATATATTGTTTACATTATTCCACATGTGCACATATTACCATACACACATCAAATTCTATAAAGATTCAAAACAGCCCCTGTTTGTGAGTTTAGTGTTGAATAGTTCCATTGTTAATGAATGAAATCATATAAATACATAAAGTTTGTTCTGTTCGGATTAGAACAGCAGTGTTTAATCTCTACATGAGCTGGCGAATGCACTCAGGGTGGACACTGAACTCTCACTCAATTTAAATCAACCGCCAGCTGTTGGAAACAGAATAGAATAGTATAGAATAGAATAGAATGCCTTTATTGTCAATACACACATACATATACACACATGTATTTACAAATAAGCATATGCACATATAGATACTAAAATACAGGTGTGAGTTTTAAAGAGTAGTTTCTAAAGAAAGTTTTTGCACCATCCCTATATATTATTATTAATTATGTACAATTAAATTCATTCGTGTGACCTTTTTTACAGACACCATTAATCAAACAATGTTGGTTATCAGTTAACCAGATAACAGTTGACATTTTTTTATATTGACATGAGAATTATTATTATTAATTATTATTAATACATTTATATTATTAATCAAATGTTTTTCATTACCAGATCTGCACCTACTAGTAGAATTATTGCCAAAATTAAAATTTTACATTGACTATTATTTTGTACATGGACGCATTTATATATTAAAGAACAAAAGTCAATGATTTTGGAAGGAATGACACCAGTATAAAAAAGTATCAGCAAGACCTCATACAGACTGTGTTTTGACTGAATTTGACACTTGGAGTTTGTGACTGTGAGCAGAAGCATCAAGCCCACGGGATCATGACGGCAGAGGCCTTCAGGCTCATGTGGGGTCTTGCCACAAAAGACAGAGGTCTGAATGCTAAGTGCTGCCTCTCATTAAAGTGAAGAAACGAGAAACGCTCATCATCTTTCCATTGTGCGGAGTTTTGAAAAGTGCCTAAATCAAACTCCATTTAAAGTCTCGCCCGCAGCTTTCTGCACGGTCAGGACTAAGGTCGTCTGCAGGCCGTGCGGTCCATTAGCATGCTTAAACAAAGCAAACAATGTGTGGGGAGAATAAAGTGAAAACTCGCCGCTGACCCCACTTTGGCTGCGAGTGTTATCAAGACTAACAGCAAATAGAAGTTAATTGATTAATTATTCTGTCCGGAGGATCTACCGCTTTCAGCTGTCAAACTACACCAGTAATAAGTCTTCCTGAGCTTTTATGCATTCTGCACACCCTGTTCCATCCCTGATTGATTAAACTAAACTAAACAAAGCGCACCGACTTCAATTTCACACCTTCACTCATCTACATTTATCACAACCTTCTATTCAAATGATGCACAAACACAAACAAAAAAATGTAATCTATATTAAGGGAAAACAAGCCATGCGTGCACTCGCTATTCACCAAAAAACAAGAATAAATGACGCTTTGCTGGTATGGGAATGCCTTTTTGGGCGAGTATAAATCAGCGAGAGCGTGCTAGATGAGCCGAGGGTCTACCTGGCGTGGGAGTAGGTGGGCACGATGTGAAATGGGACCTCTCCAACATTATTTGGATGTAAATGCGGCAGCTGTTGTTCCTGATCCCTGCTTTCAGAACGCACAATGCCTAAGTCCGCTAAGTGACGGACAAGCTTTTTTTTTTTCCTTCAGCGACTGAGTGAAAGAAAAAGTACAGCACTCAAACGCAATCCCTGAATTGTATTTGGCCCGCCAGTTGGGCTACACTTAAAGAGAGAGTGCTGCAAAGCTCTGACAGCTGCATACCTTTATAAGAATGTGTCTCCATGAATTGAATTAATATTTTCCTGAGATTAACCACTTGACAGAAGGGAAGAATGAAGGCTGAAGAAAAAGAAATATCCCGCGTACAACAGTTTGACCAGCCAAAATATACAATAGAAGTCCGAAGTTTAGGTACACTTGTAAAGGACGTGTTTGACATAGCAGTCCTGTGACTTCAATGATCTACCCAGTACATTCTCTGTAACTGAATGATAGATGACAATAGCTTTTTTGGCTACACTTTTGGGGGTCCACAATGAATAAGTAGCTGCCGAAGAATCTGTGACACCGTTCACAATCAAGCCAGCTCTACAATGCCATGGGCTTAAGACACTACCCCTTAAGAAAAGCCCTCTGCTAACCTCATGAACATAGAAAAAGCCAGAACATGAGCTTCCTTTGCACATCTAAGCCCACGGCAATGTTAATCTTGCTTGACTGTGAACACTGTCTCTGATGTTCTGAACATCCAGACAAATCAGCATTTGGTAACCATTTGAGTCATCAAATCAAGAGGAAACTGGTCCATGTACTAGTTCCATACCAAGGAAGTGTTTATTTGATTAACTTTGACTAGAATGCCTTTATTTGTCATATATACACCGATTAGCCATAACATTAAAACCACCTCCTTGTTTCTACACTCACTGTTAGTTTTATCAGCTCCACTTACCATAAAGAAGCACTTTGTAGCTCTACAATTACTGACTGTAGTCCATCTGTTTCTCTACATACCTTTTTAGCCTGCCCTCACCCTGTTCTTCAATGGTCAGGACCCCCACAGGACCACCACAGAGCAGGTATTATTTAGGTGGTGGATCATTCTCAGCACTGCAGTGACACTGACATGGTGGTGCTGTGTTAGTGTGTGTTGTGCTGGTATGAGTGGATCAGACACAGCAGCGCTGCTGGAGTTTTTAAATACCGTGTCCACTCGCTGTCCACTCTATTAGACCCTCCTACCTATTTGGTCCACCTTGTAGATGTAAAGTCAGAGACGATCGCTCATCTATTGCTGCTGTTTGAGTTGGTCATCTTCTAGACCTTCATCAGTGGTCACATGACGCTGCCCACGGGACGCTGTTGGCTGGATATATTTTGTGTTGGTGGACTATTCTCAGTCCAGCAGTGACAGTAAGGTGATTAAAAACTCCATCAGTGCTGCTGTGTCTGATCCACTCATACCAGCACAACACACACTAACACACCACCACCATGTCAGTGTTACTGCAGTGCTGAGAATGATCCACTACACAAAAATTACCTACTGTTTGGTGGTCCTGACCATTGAAGAACTAATATAAAATGGACAGTGAGTGTAGAAACAAGGAGGTGGTCATATTGTTATGCATGCGTGGTGTATATGACAAATAAAGGCATTCATTCATTCAGTCATAAATCCTGAAAATCTGACGACTACCCTGACATACATCTCTTTACAAGTGTATTCAAACTTCTGACCTTAACTGTAGCTACTGTTTTTCCATCTCCAGGGTGTGATATTATCTGGATAGGACGGTGTTAGTTTTACGTGCATAAATCACCGCATGACAGACTGCAGCTTCCACTAAACATAACGCTCCAGGCAGGCTAATGCAGCGCCCTGTTTCCTCTCGCACCCCTTAACCTGAAAGGCTCGAGTGAGTTTTTAAGGCTCACTTAACGCATTAATGGAAAAACCTGACAATGATGTATATAATGTATGAGGAAACACACACGCTGTAGGTTGACCAAACGTGTACGCTGGGGCCAATTCGCCCAAATAAAAGAAAAATAAATGAAGCGTTTTGGAGGGGATAAATTACATTCAGATTCATTCCATTGGTTTCTTTCTTCCTATCATTAGTGCTTGACGGAGAGAAAAGACGCAGACCAGCACTGATGTATTGTTTTGACTAAAACATCGTAGGGCTACAATTAGTTCGACTTAATTACCACAATTAACAAGAACCCCACTTGCTAATTGCCAAATCTCATGTAAGCTGATGGGTGTTTTTTTTTTCTGGCACAGATTTCATTAAAAAAGGGTAAATAGATAAAATATCTGAGTATTATTTGCACTATTTGTGTTCTGCTCTGCCTGTATTCTGTCAATTCATCCTTTCTTTCATTCAATTCTTTGTTTTCTTTTTTAATCTCAAGTCTGCCCAGTAAAATGAGAAGAAGCCAAACCTACATAGTTGGCCTGTCCTCTACTGAAAAGAGGCGTTTTCCAGGCTCACACAGCATCACTAACCTTAAACCCGGTAGTATGGAGTTCAGACAGGGTTTCCAGCACAGAGATAATATTGTGATCGTTTTAGTGATTTTACTGACACAACATCTACATTTATTGGCCACTTTATTAGGAACACATACTCATATATGTACAGTGGGGTCAAAAAGTATTTAGTCAGCCACTGATTGTGCAAGCTCTCCTACTTAAAAAGATGAGAGAGGTCTGTAATTTTCATCATAGGTACACTTCAACTATGAGAGACAAAATGAGAAAAAAAAATCCAGGAAATCACATTGTAGGATTTTTAAAGAATTTATTCGTAAATTATGGTGGAAAATAAGTATTTGGTCAATAACAAACAAGCAAGATTTCTGGCTCTCACAGACCTGTAACTTATTCTTTAAGAAGCTCTTCTGTCCTCCACTCATTACCTGTATTAATGGCACCTGTTTGACCTCGTTATCTGTATAAAAGACACCTGTCCACAGCCTCAAACAGTCAGACTCCAAACTCAACCATGGCCAAGACCAAAGAGTTGTCGAAGGACACCAGGAAGAAAATTGTAGACCTGCACCAGGCTGGGAAGAGTGAATCTACAATAGGCAAGCAGGTTGGTGTGAATAAATCAAATGTGGGAACAATTGTAAGAAAATGGAAGACATACAAGACCATTGATAATCTCCCTTGGGGTCAAGATCTCATCCCGTGGGGTCAAAATGATCATGAGAACGGTGAGCAAAAATCCCAGAACTACACGGAGGGACCTGATGAATGACCTGCAGAGAGCTGGGACCAAAGTAACAAAGGCTACCATCAGTAACACACTATGCCGAGAGGGACTCAAATCCTGCAGTGCCAGGCGTGTCCCCCTGCTTAAGCCAGTACATGTCCAGGCCCGTCTGATGTTTGCCAGAGAGCATATGGATGATCCAGAAGAGGATTGGGAGAATATCATGTGGTCAGATGAAACCAAAATGGAACTTTTTGGTAAAAACTCAACTCGTCATGTTTGGAGGAAGAAGAAGAACCCAAGAACACCATACCTACTGTGAAGCATGGGGGTGGAAACATCATGCTTTGGGGCTGTTTTCTGCAAAGGGGACAGGACGACTAATCCGTGTTAAGGGAAGAATGAACGGGGCCATGTATCGTGAGATTTTAAGCCAAAACCTCCTTCCATCAGTGAGAGCATTGAAGATGGAACGTGGCTGGGTCTTCCAGCATGACAATGATCCCAAACACACCGCTCGGGCAACGAAGGAGTGGCTCCGTAAAAAGCATTTCAAGGTCCTGGAGTGGCCTAACCAGTCTCCAGACCTCAACCCCATAGAAAATTTGTGGAGTCCGTGTTGCCCAGCGACAGCCCCAAAACATCACTGCTCTAGAGGAGATCTGCATGGAGGAATGGGCCAAAATACCAGCTACAGTGTGTGCAAACCTGGTGAAGACTTACAGGAAACGTTTGACCTCTGTCATTGCCAACAAAGGTCATGTTACAAAGTATTGAGTTGAACTTTTGTTATTGACCAAATACTTATTTTCCACCATAATTTACAAATAAATTATTTAAAAATCCTACAATGTGATTTCCTGGATTTTTTTTCTCATTTTGTCTCTCATAGTTGAAGTGTACCTATGATGAAAATTACAGACCTCTCTCATCTTTCTAAGTAGGAGAACCTGCACAATCAGTGGCTGACTAAATACTTTTTGGCCCCACTGTAACTATCTAATAAGTTATGTTGCAGCAGATATAACATTAAAACCACCTCCTTGTTTCTACACTCACTGTCCATTTTATCAGCTCCACTTACCATATAGAAGCACTTTGTAGTTCTACAATTACTGACTGTAGTCCATCTATTTCTCTGCATGCATTGTTAGCCTTATTTCATGCTGTTCCTCAATGGTCAGGACCCCCACAGGTCCACCACAAAGCAGGTGACACTGACATGGTGGTGGTGTGTTAGTGTGTGTTGTGCTGGTATGAGTGGATCAGACACAGCAGTGCTGCTGAAGTTTTTAAATACCGTGTCCACTCACTGTCAACTCTATTAGACACTCCTACCGAGTTGGTCCACCTTGTAGATGTAAAGTCAGAGACGATCGCTCATCTATTGCTGCTGTTTGAGTTGGTCATCTTCTAGACCTTCATCAGTGGTCACAAGACGCTGCCCATGGGGCGCTGTTGGCTGGATATTTTTGGTTGGTGGACTATTTTCAGTCCAGCAATTAAAGTGAGGTGTTTTAAAACCTCCCATCAGCATTGCTGTGTCTTATCCACTCATACCAGCACAACACACACTAACACACCACCACCAGTGCTGAGGATGTTCCACCACCCAAATAATACCTACTCTGTAATGGTCCTGGGAGAGTCCTGACCACTGAAGAACAGCATGAAAGGGGGCTATCAAAGCATGCAGAGAAACAGATGGACTACAGTCAGTAATTGTAGAACTACAAAGTGCTCCTATATGGTAAGTAGAGCTAATAAAATGGACAGTGTGGGTAGAAACAAGGAGGTGGTTTTAATGTTATGGCTGATCGGTGTCTAAGACAAGAGCTTTACTTAATGTTAATTCAAATTTGGTACAGGGTTGTTGATGCAGTCACAAACTGCTGATCTATTGAGGAGCAGCTCTACAGACTGAAATGCCACATTGATGGGAAAGGTCAAAGGTGAATGGTTTAATCTTACAAAAAGCCTCTGGTAACTTAATTAATCCTTCTTCCCAACCACAGTGAGCAGAAAAGAAGACTCTGCGATCACAGTAAGCACAGGGTCACCAAATCAACAGTTGGAATTGGAAAAACATTCACTGAAGCTTAATTTCTATCAATCTGGCAATGAATCGAACAAACGTATGTGGATGCCTGACTATGAGTTTGTTAAACACTCCATTCTAAAAACCATGGGCATTGATGTGTGAGTTGACCTCATCCCCATAGCCCCATAGCCAAAAGTCGGAAGCATATATCCAATTAGGTCGGGGGGTGCTGGAGCCTATCTCAGCTTTTCAATGGGCGCAAGGCACACAGTAACACCCTGGACAGGACGCCAGTCCATCGCAGGACAGACACCCATTCACTTACAGGGAAATTCAGTATCTCCAATTAACCTTGACTGTGTGTTTTTGGACTGTGAGAGGAAACCTTAGATCCTGGAAGAAAACCCACGCAGACACGGGGAGAACATGCAAAACTTCATTTCAGTTTTTTTACACAATAAGCATTATTTGGCATAGTTTGTTCAGATGAATAAAAGATAAGCACAAATAGAGTATTATTTTATTTTTTTTAAAGAGAAAAAATACAAGGGGGCGGCACGGTGGCTCGGTGGGTAGCACTGTCACCTCACAGCAAGAAGGTCCTGGGTTCGATTGACTTATTAGAATCCTCTCTTTTGAGGCAGCTGCCTATGTAGGCAGTAAGACAGCAAAAGGCAGCTCCCTAGGTTTTCAAACACACCCTTTGTCATAATTTGTCTTCAATTTCATTTTGTTTAAAAAAAATCGGGGGAAAATCGGGTCGTGAACCCAGTATCGTGAATCGTATCGCATCGTGGGTAGAGTGTATCGTTACATCCCTATACCTGAGTATTCCCTGCTGTAAAAGTGTCCCGAAACACACACTTCACTGGAAATGTGAAATGAAAAAAATATGCTAATGACGCTGTATATGCATTTTATAACACAATTCCTAGGCTATAATCAAAGTACCATAATGAAATAACACTTTTATTCAGATTATAGATATTTGATTATGTTGTTTACATAAGCACTTTAATTATTGAGCATAAAAATTTGATCATTATAATACAGCCCATTTCTATTATACCGGGATACATAAATACATTTAAAAAATACTTAAATATTTTCAGTTCATGTTTTACTCTAACAGCTTTTAGATACCGTGCTCCTGCTGTTTTTTTATAATTAACAAACAACAATAAATGACAAGTGCTGGAAAGCAATTGAGTTGAATGTGCAAACAGTTGGCCATTTGGTAAACTGCTGAGTGCCGTTGACTATTATGAACAACTGTGGTTTATGGAGCAGTTGGGCATTGTTTTAAATCATGGTAATCACATGTCCGGGTGGTATTAATAGCATTATAAACGTAGACACTATAAAAGCTTAATTACTTCAGCAGAAAATCCAAACACCAGGGGTCATACCAATTTTCCCATCGATCAGCCATGGGTTGGTGAGCTCATACGAGGTCATGGCTGCGATGCACTTTATCAATCCGGCTTTGCATGTATACACTGCTTTATAACCACAGGCTGCGTCCCCACAAACCGATAAAATCACCCGCCTCTTCCTTTCTATCTAACAATTTACCCTGGGCTACACCAGCAGTGCTGAAGGTCAAAGAGATTTGCACTGAGTAAAATAAAGAGGCTGGTGAGAGTTCTGAATGCGTTCTTTATGAAGTAATGAAATATTACGTTGTCTTCTTTATGAAAATGTGTATATAGTGCATAGTGTATATAGTGTATATGTGTATATAATGCATATGTGGGGTGGCACGGTGGCTAAGTGGGTAGCACTGTCGCCTCACAGCAAGAAGGTCCTCGGTTCGATCCCCAGGTGGGGCGGTCCGGGTCCTTTCTGTGTGGAGTTTGCATGTTCTCCCCGTGTCCACGTGGGTTTCCTCCCACAGTCCAAAGACATGCAAGTGAGGTGAATTGGAGATACAAAATTGTCCATGACTGTTTGATATAACCTTGTGAACTGATGAACCTTGTGTAAGGAGTGACTACTGTACCTGTCATGAATGTAACCAAAGTTTAAAATATGACGTTAAAATCCTAATAAACAAACAAACAAACAAACATATGTGCGCTCATCTACGAAGGGTCATTATGCAATTATAGCAGATAAAAAGATTTCAGCCAGTTAATAAATCATCTGATTTCAAATTGCATGGAGGCCTTGGTACCAATGCATAAGTTTAACCCAAATGTGTTAATAAATAAATAAATATGGTATCGCACACTGTTAGGATTTGATATACTGTACGAGGGATAGATTTTTGTTGAAAACGGTGAGGGTGGGAGGAGTAGTAAGTGCTCATGTCTAAGAGACTGAAAGACCTTATAGTCCGGATTAAGCGCCATCTGATTTCCACCTTTTTGGGCAGCTCAAGGAAGCTTTAAGGGGGAGAAGATTTTCATGTGATGATGATGTGAAAGCAGCGGTGCATCAGTGGCTACAAGCTCAACCAAATCCATTTTTTGCTGATGGCATTAAAAAGTTGGTACAACGCTGGAAAAATGCATCGGAAGGCGACTATGTAGAAAAGTGATGTCATTTGTTTTTGAAATTTTTAATAGAGTTTTTAAAAAGTGCTGAAACTTTTTGAAAAACCCTCATAATTACTTGAGGATTTTATATAATTGCAAATAAAATTAAATATTAATTAAAGATCAGATCAGCTGCTCAGGTGGCACAGCGGTAAAATACGCTAGCACACATCGGTATGATGTATTCGAAATCCCAGCTCTGCCATCCAGCTGGGCTGGGCGCCTACATGAACAACTTTTGGCTGTTGTTCATCCAGGGAGGGAGCCAGATAGGAACCTCATAACTGATGCAATTACGACCTCTGCTGGCTGGTTGATGGCGTCTGCACAGAGTAGAGGAATAATACGATCAGGGTGTGGCTCTGAGTGCGCAAGGCTGATTCGCATATGAACTCGCCTCGTGCAGATGAAAAAATGCATTCGGCTACTGCTCACGCGTCGGAGGGGACGTGTGTCAGTTCGCTCTCCTCAATCAGGGGCGGGGGTCAGCACCAGTAGAGAGGAAGCATAATGCAATTAGGTAAAAATTGGACGTGCAAAAAATCGGGAGAAAAAGGGAGAAAATGCATAAAAAAAGATCAGATCAGCTTTAAACCTGGAGTCGATCTCTGTTTCTTCGAGCTAATTTTCTGTGCTCTGAATCTTACCTGAATCAACACACATCAGAAATATATGGTGTCAGAAGTGGGATTCGAACCCACACTAAAAATGATTGTTTATTAAAAACATCTACAACTCCACGAACATGAACTTTTTGGAAATTCCACCCCATCCTTTCCACAAGATTCTGGAGTGTGTGTGTGTGTGTGTGTGTGTTTACTTAGTACTAGACTAAAGAGTATCTGTGAGATCAGGCAGTGATGTTGGACGACTAGGACTGACTTGCAATTGATTTTTCAATTCATTCCAAAGCTGATCTACGCTGTCAGGGTCAGTGCAGGCAACTCAGGTTCCTGGTTGTTGGATGAACAATCCAGACAAACCGTGGCATCTCACATATTCTAGATCATACCATGTTTGAGGGACTGGCAAAGCCACCTCCAAACAGTGGGCCAGTAAATGCAATGATCAAATGGTTATGGCACTGCGGGAATGAAAGGCCCAACAGGGGAGCAATTCTCGGCTGCTTTAATAGGAGGGAAAGGCAACAAAAGGACAATGAGCCACACTTCCCATACTGCGTCTGTCCACTACCGATGAAGTCTCCTCCTTCACTGGTAACTGTAAAGTCTCCTCTGCAATTATTGCATGAGAAACTGCGTCCCTACTGAAAGCCTCACCAGAGAGTTGAGACAGTTCAACACATCGCTTCCATCATTGTTTCATCTTACTGACAAGTCTCAGACGGCCTCAAAAAAGATTGCGGTTTATTAGATGTCAACGCTGAACATCAAAACAACATTTGAGGAAAGCAATTTGGTCAGCACGGTCCCAGAAATTAGACATGCCTGCTTGTGGTCTGCATCTTTTGTTAGGGTTACATGCTAAAACTAGATAGATGTGTGCTTAGTCATCAGAGAGAATAGGGTTAGATTTTACACCTCAGGAAAATCAATGAGCAGAAAGACTTAACCAGATTTTTTAAATGTGAAAAATAACAAAGAGAGTTCTGTCTCCACTTTCCCTCTTTTATGCCAAGTGGGTGTTCATTGTCCTCACTTGCTCATCAACTTGGACCCGCAACAACCATCAGAATACAAGCTTGCCCTCGAAAGGTCACTCTACAGGGACCCACAATCTTCAGACTCATTTACCGCTATTAACCAAGTGTTTCACACAGCCCTAAAGAGTATGCCTTCCCTCGTACCTCAATCCAGCCATTCAAGCCGACGGGCCCCCACAATGACCAGCAGGAGCAAGTTCAGAGAAAGGGACCGAGCCCCAACTCTCCATCCCGCGCAGCCAGGACAGAATAGTTAAGCCGCTTAGCATTCTATACAAGCATCTGCTTAGGGAATAGTGGGTAAGGGAAGTTTTCTTATGCATGCAGGCTGTGATACTGCAGAAGTGACTTTGTGTTTACGCGCCTGATTGCATTGAGCTTCAGCCTTAACCAGGACTGACAGAAAAAGAGTAATGCATGCATTGCAGAAAAGGATTCTGAGGGTTTAACATTGTAGAGGTTTGTACAATCAGCGACCTATCCTCTTTACTTTTCGGTTGACATTGTGAACCGATAATCACTCCAGAGTGATAGTATGCTTGTTTAATCTCATTACAAAGAACCTACTTACACTTGTGACTGATATTTACATCCTGGGATTTCCCGTATTTCCATGTTCTGAGTAACTTTTTAAAGACTTAGTTTGATTTCTGTTTGGTAGAATATACACCGACTGACTTACTGACTGTAGTCCATCTGTTTCTCTGCATGCTTTGTTAGCCCCCTTTCATGCTGTTCTTCAATGGTCAGGACTCTCCCAGGACCACTACAGAGCAGGTATAATTTGGGTGGTGGATCAATCTCAGCACTGCACTGACACTGCTGACCAACTCAAACAGCAGTAATAGATGAGCGATCATCTCTGACTTTACATCTACAAGGTGGACCAACTAGGTAGGAGTGTCTAATAGAGTGGACAGTGAGTGGACACGGTATTTAAAAACTCCAGCAGTGCTGAGAATGATCCACCACCTAAACCTAGGGGTCCTGACCATTAAAGAACAGGGTAAAAGCAGGTTAAAAAGTATGTAGAGAAACAGATGGACTACAGTCAGTAATTGTAGAACTACAAAGTGTTTCTACATGGTAAGTGGAGCTGATAAAATGGACAGTGTGTAGGTACTGTAGTCAAACTATGGCAATTATTTAGGACCAGGGCCTTTCATTCTTGTAGGGCAGACTCTAAGACTATGACAATGTAAAGCTTGTTGGACAGTGGACAGTGACACAGTAGCTTAATGGCAGACCTGTTTTAGTGTTTTTTGGATGACATCTGACCATGTCAACAATGTTTCACCCAGCATGGAACAATTTGGGTTTATATGGGCATTTAAGTGAGTATAGTAAGACTTCATAGTACCTACTTTATTATCAATTTACAAATAGCTAATTTGCTGTATGCATAGTTTAGGAAACCACAATAAATAACTCAAAGTATATACAGTAACTCAATTTTTTTATATTTAGTCACATAAAATGGATAGATTTTTTAGCCCAGGTGAAATGATAATTTAGTATTATAATATGAATTATATTTGAGTAGCAGTTACTTGATTTACCCCTTATTAAACCATATTATCTGACTTACTGCTGTCTTTAATTACTAAGAGTTTAATTAGGCTTCTAGGTGTTGGTTGGACAGTCTAGTTTTAAGCAATGTTGACAGGGTCCAATCTGGACACCCCATCAATGCACTGGTGATGATTCTGAGACTACACTATTCCAGGGTTTAGTTTTATAATAACAAGTTAAGTGAACAATTCAATACATTTAATCTTGTCTCATCTTAAAAACGACTGAAAACAGGCAACTGTTGTCAGCTCACCATTGTGATTTATTAAATGACTACAGTGAGTACAATAAATCAGAGGAAGTAGTTGCTGACAGGTCCCGAAAGGTTTACACTTTTTTTCCAGTGGAGTTGGTCAGATGGTCATGCAGTTAAGCTGAAAAAGGGTTAAAATAGTTCAGAATATTTACTTTCTAAAACAAAGAGCTTGCAATTTTCAGCACCTTTCCCTTCTGCATTGATGAGACTGTTTAAGATGTCCCATATGACAAACTACTGTGCTGCACAGAATGCCAAGTAAGAAGCAATACAGTGTCTTACTACTTAAGGGCTTAGAAATCTTACATTATGCTCTGGCTGCCTGCCATATCATCAGTCTTACTTACTTTTAATGATAATGACCAAGAGATCAGTTAAACTAACCAAAAATGATTGTTTGTTCTCACACAAATAATTAACAGAAATAATTGTGTGCCAAGATACTACAGCAATACATGGAGTAAGCACAGGCCAAATTTACCATGTACCAATTTACCATTCATAGCATGTCCAAAGCATTAGTACAGTGTAAGGGTCTACAATAAAAACACCTGTCAAATATCTGACAAATATGTGGCACCACTTCTTTACTATGTGAACAAGATGAAACCAAAACTAAGTAAACACTGATGAAATAAAAACAGACCTGCTACAGTGTTAAATACCTAAAACTGCATTACAGTAGTATTGCAGCTGTTTGGTTTCTGAATTGCGCATTTTGTACACGTCCAGTCATAAATTACCCATGATTAGTATTTTAAATTACAGAATTGCCTACAAGTTTTACAGAACGTAGGATGAATAAAGTATCAATTCAGAAAGTAAGAAAAAGCAAAACAGATCAGTTTTCCACTTTCCACCTAGGTATCTAATTTGGTAACTTGACCAAATAGTGTTCTTTTTTTGGCTAAAGACAATTTGTTATAGTGTAATGCTTTTGACTTAATGTAGAAACAATAACCTGCAACTATGCTCTTATGAAGACTAATTGTGAATTTATGACAACAAACCATGGCTGAGACTTCCAGTCATAAGCCCTATTTGACTTTGTGCCTTTCTGGATATACAGATAAAACATTCTGTCAAAGTAATAGCATTACTGTAAAACTATAACAACCTGTTCAAAAACGGTGTGCAGAATCAGTATAAAAATGGCATGTTGTGACCCTACATTTTAAAGTTATTTCACATTGATGCTTGTAAAAGATCTAGTTTGCATTAATGCATGTATGTGTGACGAGTGTGGATCTATAAACTAAAAATCAGCATTATAAACAATAGAGCACAAAATATTTATATGGCACAGAAATATTCATGTTATGGTTTTAGATTGTACTTTGAATCTCTTAGAATATGGCATCTCTGTCTTGTTACTGTTTTTAAGCAAAACAAAAGTAAAATGAAGTTTTGCAATGCATACTATCTCAGATATCTATTTCAAACTTATTGATATTTGCCATATCACCTAGTGTTGTAACTGCAAAGTAAGAATTTAATATTCAGTTTTTGTTTTGTTTTGTTTTGTTTTTTTGGGGGGGGGGGGGGGGGGGGCTGTTGTCCTTCTTACTGCAATTATTGAATTAAAGACTTCAATAATCTTCAAAATGCATGAGCAAACTATAACAAGGCCTTTAGCCTCAACAGAACACTACTTGACTTTTGGTCAGGTTGCCAGATTTTATATCTAAGTGAAAAGTGGAAAACTGATCTGGTTTTGCTGCATTTTCTTACTTTTCTGAATAGATACTTTATATATTTTATTTGTAACTCTAAAATTATTCTGTAAAATCTGTCTCCCAAGCATGCATGGAGAAAAAGCTTAACATGAATGTGTTTATGCCCTTTTGGCTTAGGATACTGTTAAGGCAAATGTGTGAGCAGTGCTTGGTCATATGCAACAGTTTTGGGAATGTGCTGTCTCTGTTTGGTTGCTGCTTTGTTAGGAAAATTTGTGGCAAATAAAAATTGCTATACCCATCATGTATAAGTAAAATAAAATTAAGTATCATGATGTTTGCTATTATCTATTTCTAGTCATTTTCGTATTTTTATTTCTTTTCTTTTACATTTCTATTTGTTTAATATATGTATAAACATTTTTCATATCTGTTTATTCCTGAAAGTTGCTGTTACATTGCAAATTTTCTCCAGTGGGATAATAAAAGGCTACTATATCTTATTATATCTTATCTTATCTTATCTTATATCTTAGTAGCTTTGCCAGTACAACAAACTGCAAGAATGAGTTAGGATGAAAAATTCAACTAAAATTTACCATATAATTAACCATACAGCTGGGTAACGTAACGATCATATATTTAGACAATCATTTTGCTTTTATTAATGCATATTTAGTGTGTAGATAAAGAAGGGATCAACAATCATGATAAATGCGCTCTGCGGGTAAATACAGAGCGCTGGTGTTCAACGCACTATACGCCGAGTAAGGCGTTTTTAATGTGTGGCACAGCTAAATTGCAGTCTAAAACACATGTCCAGCAAGCATTAATACAACCACAAAGCTCTAAAAATAACGCAGTAAACAATCGAGATCGGATGCATCAACTTCCAGGCAGATCAGATTGAGCGCGGGACCGCGCTTATAATATGTTTAATTATAAGGAAACCGCGGACGCGCCTGACAGCGCATGGCAGAACTGATGAGGGTTCGTATTACAAGTTTACAACGTCCACGAAGTACACAAGGATGCAAATGATGTGTAAATAAATGTCTGGCCTGTGCAGGTTTACAAAAACATACAGAGCTTGTGTAGGTTCGTGCAATTCGCTGCATCACGCACTTTAAGGAGGGGAAAAAAGGGAGGCTCACCATTCTGATGAAGATCCGCTGTACAAACGTTTCGCTTTTGAAGAGATGAAGCGCACTCGGTGATGGACTCAGAGGAATCTCCCATGTGAGAATAATTAAGAGAAAGAGACGCAGAACGGTCCAGTGCGCAGCGGTATCGTGCCGGAGAGTCTGGAGGAGGGAGGATGGACGGACGCCGCGGCTCTCAGTACTGAACCGCACCGCAGTAGCCCGGGCAGCGGAACACAGCGGAAATAAACAAGCCTTCAGGAGAAGCAGCTTCCAGCAGAAGCGTCCTCAGCGGAAAAAGAGCTGCAAGCAATGCCGGGTTATCCGCATGTGTATGAACAGAGAGCTGGAGGAGCTGGTGGAACGCGCAGCACAGACTACACCGCGCGTGCACCATGTGAGGGAGTGTGCGCGTGTGTGTATGCGCGCGCGCTGGTGTGTGTGTGTGTGGGGGGGTGGGGGTGGGGGGGTGTTTGGGGTGTAGTGAAGTGCGCGAGTGGAAGCCTCGGACTGACTGCTTCATTAGCATACACCTACTGTTCCAACCCTAGGCGGCGTACTACCCTGGTGCAGTATGTAGCAGTGTAGAACAGAGGAGAAAAACAAGTGTTGGAACATATTGTGTAAATGCTTTTTTTTTATATACAGTATATTTATGTTCATTTAAAAGCAAAGGATATACAACCCCAAATCAGAAACAGTTGGGACAGCATGTGAAAATGCAAATAAAAAAATAAAAAAACACAGTTTCTTACATTTATTTTGACTTTTATTTAATTACAGACAGAATGAACCTGAGATATTTTTATGTTTTGTCTGGTCAACTTCATTTCATTTATTAATAAACATCCATTCCTGCATTTCAAGCCTGCAACACATTCCAACAAAAGTTGGGACAAATCAAATCAAGGTTTATTTGTCACATACAGAGTCGTACACAGTACAACTGGCAGTGAAATGCTTTTGTGTCTGCTCGGCCACGGTAGTTACAAAATAAACAAAGTAGACAAAAATATATATGTGGGTAAGTGGGTAGCACTGTCGCCTCACAGCAAGAAGGTCCTGTGTTCGATTCTCAGGTTGGGCGGTCCGGGTCCTTTCAGTGTGGAGTTTGCATGTTTTCCCCCGTGTCTGCGTGGGTTTACTCCGGGAGCTCCGGTTTCCTCCCACAGTCCAAAAACATGCAAGTGAGGTGAATTAGAGTAACTATCTGTACTGTCATGAATGTTACCAAAGTGTAAAACATGACGTTAAAATCCTAATAAACAAACAATACAAAAAATATAAATGTTTTAAAATCTAAAAGTGTAGAAAAATACAAAAAATTTAAAATTTAAATAAAAAAAGAAGCTTAAATATAATTTAAAAATAGAAGTAATAGAAGTAATTTAAAGTGAACTGACAGTAAAGTAAATCAGTAAAGTATTTACCATTTTTTTGTTTATTGTTTCAGCTTTTATTCTGTCCCATTCTTCCTGCAAACACGTCTTAAGATCTGCTCATTTTGTGGAAAAGCTGAATGAACTTTTATTCATTTATTTTTTCAATGTGAGAGAAATACATTTTGGTCTAACCTGCAAGCTTACCTGTTTAAACGATCTAAAGTTACTAACTTTTGAAAGCCTGAAGATGTAATATGTTATTATAAAAATGAGTCCAATAGACACCAGAATACATTGTAAATTGTTTTATTCTATATGCCAAATATTTTAATCATAAGGGGGAAAAAATAAGCTGCAAACTGACTATGCTCGTATTCTTAACTGAATTTAATTCTCAAAACTAACTCAACAATAAAACAAAAAGCACCAGATTTTTGGACTACCAGAGTTGTTACCTTGGGAGGGTAGGAGGGTTTCAAATCATTTTGATTGGCTTACCTTGTTACAGATGTTGTGTGTGTGTGTGTGTGTGTGTGTGTGTGTGTGTGTGTGTGTGTGTGTCCAAAAATGACCACACCTCAAAATCTTTGTGTATGAGGATCTTTGTGTATCATTGTACACACAGTCACAGGCCAGTTAAAGTGCCCATACTAACTCCTGGCCACCATCAAACCACCCACAATGGACACACAGGCATCAAAACTGGACATCCAACCCTCAATGTAGAAATGTTAAAGGACTTGCTGGTGCCAGATACCACAGGGCTCTTTCAGATGTCTTGTGGAATCAGCTGTTTTGATGGCATATTAGATGGTTCTGGTCACTGATTTGGAAAGGAATGATGCAAGCACCCCAATATGAGGAAACATAGATACTCCAAACACAATCCATATTAAACATTACCCAATAGAATTCTAATATGGTCAAGCAATATTAGGGCATTTTATTTTGGAATTATGATGTTATACAGTTTGGACCATAGTATCTGAGCTGTACCAAACATGCCTTTTATGGACTCAATGTCTTAGCCAAGCAGCCAAGTTGATTTTGGATGCCCCTGGTGTAAAAAGTGATCTCTGACTTTGCTTCTTTTACACAAAGTATCCACCTGACCATCCAAAGGCATCTGATGCCTGTATGAATGGTTGCATAAGGCAGGCCCAAGGCAACAACATGATTCCTTAGAAATGCCACGGAGAGCACCCTGGTAAACTTCCACAAGTCTAAAGATGTACTGTTTATCACAAGACTGGAAGGTTTCTAGCTGTCAGTAAAATAATGGACTGGGAAGTAATAAACAGCACAGAAAGAACACCTATTGTGAATCAATCAACTTCAGTGTGGCTTAAAAGACAGTAACAACAAATTTCCCTATTCTTTATTGATCACGACTAATGTCTACAATGTATTAGTAGATGTATTAGTGTTATTTCTTACTTGGTTTATAACTGGAGAAAGTTTACTTTGAAATATTGATTTATGGTTTGATTATTATATTCTTTCCACAGTAAATAGTACTTATAATACGAGTTTATAAATAATAATAATTCTTATTTTTTAAATAATGAACAATTATTGTATTTAAGGCATGGTTTTACTACATATAAGGGTTTTTAATGTAGCATCTACTGATTAAAAATGTAATGTAGTGTTACTGAAGATTTTTTCCTATATTAAGTATTAAATTGCTTGACAATGCATCTAGACAACACAAAAGGGCAAAGAAACCTGCCTACACTTTTACCTACTTCAAGAAATCCAGCATCTATGAATATGCAAATTTTAAATGCCAGCCCTGCAAGTACCCACTCCATTCTGTTTGCAATCCTGGGAAATTGCAAGGTTTCATATACTCGTAATTTGCATTGCCGGCACTCGTGTAGAGACACACTAGTCTTTTGTATAATATACCGCATGTATAATAGAAATTCATTAACTAAAAGTACAATATGTTATACTTAAAGGTACAGTGATCCAGACATAAGGGTTCAAGCATTAAGCAGGCGCAACTTACAGAAGTGCTTCCACTGTAAACATTTCCCTACTCTAGTTTAAGTAGACATTGTCCAAGAATACAACTCTGGAATATGTTTTCTTTATCAATAAGATGCTATAGACGGTTTGTAAGTGCATGTTAGTTCTTAGCTTAAGTGCTTACTAAAGAGGTGGATATTTAATAATAACAGGGGAAGTTCATTCCACCACTTGAGTGCTAGTACAGAGCTTAGTAAAGAGCCTTGATGCTTGTCTTCCTTGAGTTTTGGGCTGAGGATCAAGACAAGCGTGACTAGTGGCTTGAAGGTAGCTTGGGGTTGGTTAATTTTTGGCTTTGTAGATGAGCATTGTTGTTTTAAAACTGAATACAGGCAGCTACAGGAAGCCAATGAAGAGAACGCTGCATTTTAAACGAGTTGCAGAGATTTTATAGTGGACATGGACGCACCTGCCAGGAAGGAGTGTAGTAATCCAGCTGTGAGATTACAAGAGATTGGACTAGAAGCTAAGTGGCTTCCAGAGAGAGATATGGCCGAATTTTTTTGATGTTGTAGAGAAGGAACCAACATGATCTTATCATGTTAGCTACATGAGCAGAGAAGGACAGCTGGTTATCCATTATTAGATGGTTTGATCTTGGAGTTATTAAGAGAGATGACTAGGTCTTGGGTTGGAGATTGATCTCCAGGAAAAAGCATCAGCTCTGTCTTGCTGGGATTCAGTTTTAGCTTATGAGCTGACATCTACAGTGAGGTATCTGCCAGACATATCAGCAGTGCAGTATGTTGAAATCATTGGTTAGGGTATTGTCAGTGCCCAGACTAGACCTTTGATGTTTTAGGCCATGCTGTTCATGCCAGAGCATCTAAATGTGGCTGATTTGAAATCATTGTGATTTGATATCAAAAAATTTTTGATAGCATTCAAAATAAAATGTTCATTTAATTTCACTTTCAATTTCACTGAAAGCTGTTCATGTCCTGAAGCAGTAAAACAGTCTCAAATTATTGCGCTTCCTCCACCATGCTTCACAGCTAAGATCACAGTTTCTACCAAAATATTTCCACTTGGTTTAAGAAGAAATACCATGTCATATGTATTTTCTTGTATTTATTTTAACTAATGCATACTTGTTGCTGATTTCAGCTTGATTCAAAATGCACTATATGGCAAAAAATACATTCAAACAACCGATCCTAGATAATAATTCCTACTAGACATGGAAAACAAACACATTGTCTCGATGTTAAACATCTGCAAATAGTCTGTGTGTTTTTTTTGTCATGTGAACTGCACTGACAGTGATGAACTACGCAAGGATAAAATTTATAGATGAGCGATTTCTCTCCAGGATTTATATTTTTAATGGGGTATGTTTGATTTGTGGTTAAAAATATGTGGTAAGGAACCTGATTTGTGATTAAAGTACACCAAACTGCTATGGCGTTTGCTTTTTTCAGTTAAAACATGGAAACCAATTGCCCACAGATTGTGATGACACTTCTGGTGTGAACACATGGTGATGAGCGATCAACAATTTAGGCGACAAGAGGTGAAAATTGCTGATCTGAACGTGGGGTTATACATGCCTTCTCTGACATTTGCTGTTTATGGGATCTCCACACAAGCCAGTGGTGGACTTTTACTGAAAGACTCAGACTCATTCTTCCCATTCTTGTGCCGGCGCCTTAACCAGATAGTAGGAGTTACTGTTGTAATGGAAAAAAATACACTCACACTAGTTTTAAAGAAGTCTACTTGAGGCCACCCAGGATGCGCACACCCCTAGGTGCCCCCTAGTGGGCACAATTGGCAGTTCCTGCGGCAGACAAAATTGGCTACTAAAGTCTACTGGATGGGAAAAAACCGGACTAAAAATGGAGTGGGGTCTTCAACGCTGTGTAAAGATCCTGGTTTGCAGCCCGAGGCACCTGTACAGTACAGAAGAGGAGGAACGTGGAGATTGGTGCGCGAAATAAGCCTTACGCAAGAATCCATCAAAGTATGAGCGTCGGAGGGAGCAAATGTCAGTCAAACATACCCTACTTTGACACATTCGGGATCCCCAGAAGCAGAAGACAAATTGGCTATGAAGAAAAAGGGAGAGGAAATGCATAAATAAAATAGCAAACATTAAAAGAAGTCTACCTAAGATCATTATTTGAGAATTACACATGATTGTGTTTATGTTAATGCAACCGCAGCTGGAACCTCTGACTCCAGAGATTTGTAGGTCAGACAAAGAGAGAAACTTTCTGTTTTCCCACCTGACATTTCCTTTGTTGGGGGCTCAGAATTTAAATGAAACCAGCCACCAAAAAATCCAGGCCTGTGACGAACACTCTCTCCTCTTGCTTACTTCTCTACAATGCGTAAAGAATGGTCAAGGGTCCGTAGCCCTCCAAGTGTGTTTGGTTACCCTGAGAACAAGGCTGAGGCCAGGAGGTGGAATGTGTGCTCTTTAATTCACTGCTTTATCCTGTGACAGCTAATCTGGTCCAGGCTTAGTGAGTTCTCAGTGGCTGTTAATAGATGAGTGAAGAGTTAAATATTCTTTCGAATGGAAATGCATCGGTCCGAGTCGGGATTGTGATCCCGTCGCTGTAGGATTTGAAACCCCTCGGTTGACATGGGCAACAGGCAGGCAAGTTCAGGCTTATTATCAGGACTTCCACATGTGTGCTTACACACCCAAATGCACGGGGGAGCTTGGGAAACCTGACGACGTGTGATTAATAAAAGCGGACACTGTGGAACAGTGAATGAGGGACAAATGCACAGTAAATATACTTAGGCTCAATCGCTGTAATGAATGATTTACACAGCCACAGTCAGTAATGAAAGACATACAGTCCTACGTTCACCATACAGGCATAGATTAGTTATAAATCTCTTAATACATCTCAATAAAATCATTATCACAAATCAGACTGGACCAGTGTTATTATACAGTACACTATGTGGCCGAAAATATGTGGACATCTAACCATGACCTTGTTAGACATCCTAATTCAAATATGGACATACAGACCACCCGGCAGCACGGTGGCTAAGTGGGTAGCACTGTCGCCTCACAGTAAGAAGGTCCTGGGTTCGATCCCCAGGTGGGGTGGTCCGGGTCCTTTCTGTGTGCATGTACTCCCCGTGTCCGTGTGGGTTTCCCCTGGGTGCTCCATTGAAATGACGTCATTACAGGGTTGTCAGGTTCGGAATATTACCGCCAAATGTATTTATGTGAGGATACTTTCTTTATTTGTATTATTCATTTATTTATTTAATGTGGGATTTGTTTTAAAATTTCATTTAAGTTTTTTTTTTGTGTGCAGCATTGTTTTGCGTGGTTTGTACCTACCTTAGTAATAAAAGTACATTCATTATTTAGATAAATAAAAGATAAACACAAATAGAGTATTTTACTTTTTAAAAAAGAAATAATAAAAGGAAACGTTGTCATAATTTGTCTTCAATTTAATTTTGTTTAAAAAATCGGGAAAAAATCGTATTGTGAACCCAATATCGTGAATCGCATGGGTAGAGTGTATCGGTACATCCCTATTGGACGATATACACCATCCTAGTACTGTACAGTACTTAAATAAAAGCGTCTGCTATATGCCAACATTGTAAATGTATCTTTATTCCAACCAGCAGCTAATACTTACAGATGGTCTCAACATGTACTAGGACAACCTTGACATTATTCAGTCAAAAATCTCAAATATAAGTTGTAATTCAAAGTTCTAATTTATTTATCTATTTATTAGGATTTTAATGTCATGTTTTACACACTTTGGTTACATTTATGATGGGACAGGTAGTTACTTATACACAAGATTCATCATGTCAAGTTTTTAATGTCAATTTAATTTAATTAATTTAATGTCATTCTCCAATTCACCACACTTGCATGACTTTGGGCTGTAGGAAAAAAACAGAAAGGACCCGAACTGCTCCACCTGGGAATTGAACCCAGGACCTTCTTGCTAGCCACCAAGCCCATGTGTCACCCAGGTTCTGAGTTATCTCATTCAGATACACCTATCAGCCATAACAAATAAAAACCACCTTCATGTTTCTACACTCACTGTCCATTTTATCAGCTCCACTTACCATATAGGAGCACTTTGTAGTTCTACAATTACTGACTGTAGTCCATCTGTTTCTCTGCATGCTTTGTTAGCCCCCTTTCATGCTGTTCTTCAATGGTCAGGACCACCACAGAGCAGGTATTATTTGGGTGGTGGATCATTCTCAGCACTGCGGTCACACTGACATGGTGGTGGTGTGTTAGTGTGTGTTGTGCTGGTATGACTGGATAAGACAGAGCAATGTTGAGTTTTTAAACACATCACTGTCACTGCTGAACTGAGAATAGTCCACCATCCAAAAATATCCAACTTAAAGTTTTAAATAGTTTATGAAGTGATGCAATAGCTGAAATTTATCCCAATTCATCCTGACATGGCCTTATTTAACCCTACATCAACTGACATTCACGTAAACTGGTAAAAAGAAAGTGCAAAACACAGATCCTGCTCTCTACTCCACATGAACCTGTCAGTAAGCCTTAACTTCACTCGGATCAGCCCACCAACATCAGTGTATTTGGCCTCTCTCCAACCATAAAGTCCCGGAGGACAGAGAGACAGCAGCACTGCCTGGTCTGTGCAAGACAGAAGCTGGACGCCCCACTGAGGACCCCCTGCTGTGCTGCTCTACTGTCTGCAAGTGAACGATTATTCACTGTATTGGTCTATTCACTGCATATTAACAGCATTTCCACGGTAAGCCAATATTCAGATTACGAACATATTAATTGGTTGTACTTTTCACATTAAAAACATTTTAATCAGGGAAGAGAATTATTCTATGCTTTTTAAAGATGATGTGTTCTTTATAAAGCCTTTATTTAACTTACAAAAGTACAATGTTTACAATGTATATGTTTTGACTGATTAACTTGTTTTTTATTTAATACATGTAAACAAAATTTAAATCTGATGCCTGCAACACACTCAAAAAGGTTTGCACAGGCTCAAAATGCAGCTTAAAAGTATAGCGACTAGGTACCTACTGTACAGGACAATTCAGTGTCTCCAATTAGCCTGGCTGCATGTTTTTGGACTGTGGGAGGAAACCAGAGTAAACCCACGCAGACATGGGGAGAACATGCAAACTCCGCACAAAAAGACGCGGACCGCCCCACCTAGGGATCGAACCCAGGACCTTCGTGCCATAAGGCGACAGTGCTACCCACTTAGCCCTGCCCTGTGCACACATTGAAATCCATAAAAACATGGTCTGACAAACTGGATGAGGAGGAACTCCAGTGGTTTGTGAATAACCCTGACTGAACCACAATGAACAATTTTAGGATAAAGATGGAAGTTGGAAGATGGATTACAAGCCAGACCTTCTCATCCAGCAATAGTGTCTGTCCTCATGAATACTCTTTTGACTAAATAGGCAACAAAAATTCCACATAAATATACTACAGTCTTATAAGAATTGTTCTCAGAACAGAACAGTGGAAGCTGTTATAGCTACAAGGAGAAAGAGCAACTTCACATTAATTTACCTGGCTTTGGAATGGGATGTCCAGCAAGCTCACGGTCAAGTGTCAAGGGTCAAGATCATTTTGATCATTACATTTACATTTTCAGCATTTAGCAGACGCTTTTATCCAAAGCGACTTAAAGTCTTGTGACAGTATACAGTCTAAGCAATTGAGGGTTAAGGGCCTTGCTCAAGGGCCCAACAGTGGCAACCTGGAGATGATGGGGCTTGAACCAGCGACTCTCTGATTACTAGTTCAGTACCTTAACCACTAGGCTACAACTGTCCTGACCATATATTTACATTTTCATTTTCAGCATTTAGCAGACGCTTTTATCCAAAGCGACTTACACAATGAGCAGAACATGATGAGCAATTGAGGGTTAAGGGCCTTGCTCAGGGACCCAACAGTGGCAACTTGGTGGTGGCGGGGCTTGAACCGGCAACCTTCTGTTTACTAGTCCAGTACCTTAACCACTGAGCTATCACTGGCCCTATATAGTATATAACATATATAGTATATTAAATAACTAGTTTTAGTTTAAACAGCTGATACGAGGGATCTTCAAAAAGTTTCCACACTTATAGAGAGAGAGCTTACAGTCTGGATTTAGTGCCATCTGATTTCCCCCTTTTTCAGCGCTCAAAGAAGCTTTAAGGGAAAGAAGATTTTCATGTGATGATGATGTGAAAGCAGCAGCGCATTAATGGCTGCACTTGCTTATGTCATTAAATAAAGGTGCACCAAAAGTTGACTATGTAGAAAAGTGATATTCGTTTTTGAAATTCTTAAAATGTGTGGAAACTTTTTGAAGAAACTCGTATATCATTCTAGTAAAAACTAAAAAAAAAAGTTTGTGTCTAAGGGTTCAAAATGACCCGTCGGCTTCCGTTGTGAATCACCATAGTTAAAATAGAATGACTTTTGTGTGAATCACTTGTGATGATTAAGAGAGAAGGTGATAAACTAGCTGTTACAAAGCTAATTACACTGAATCCATTTTATGTAGGATTGGTCTGTCACGTCTTGTGTAGTGGTTTGTTCATGTGTGACCCTGTAAATTGCCGTGTGAAGCCAGCAAATGTGAAAGCTAAAGTCAGTAAAGGTAACCCTGTAATTTTACTTTTTCTTAATATAAAAGGGGACTTTTGTTTCATTGTTAAAAAACCAACATTATGCCAAAACAGTCAATCACCTAAAGTAACTCAATTGCCCCATTATTGACATTTACAGTGATTTATTTGAAGCTGCTTGTCATGGCTCACTGGACAGCTCCCAAATAAAAACCTTATGTATCTTATTTTTAGACAAGGTGCAGTAAGAGACCAACATTACATGCACCATAAAACTCTTAATTAGTGAAGGCTCACTTCTGTTCTCTCTCTCTCTCTCTCTCTCTCTCTCTCTCACACACACACACACACACACACACACACACACACTGGCACTAAATAAATTACACATGAAACGTTTATAAAGCCAAGATTAATCTCTCAAGATCCAATTCTCAATTTGCAGAGTGAACACACAGAAAGATGACTACAATGGTCGGGTGATAGGATTGTCTCAACATGTAGGTCCCTTTATTGCCGTCTCAATCCAAAGTTGTATTTAGTTCTTATATTGTCCTTTTTAATAAGACACAGGATTTAAAGATAAAACTGCTTAAATATACAATTAATTTAATATTCGCATTTGATGTTAATGCAGAAATCCAGATTATTTTAACAACAAACCGTAAAATTACTTATAAAATGTGCTCTGATCTTCATTTGACATAATAATAGACTGACATTTTACCTCATCATACAAAACACAAGCAATTTTATTTTATCTATGTCTTTAGTAAAATCAGAAAAAAAATGTAAACATCTTGGATAACATCTTCTCAAAATAGTCCTTGTATTATGCAAGAAATGTATGATAACTATGTTATTATTTTTGCCTCTGTACTAGCTGTCAATCACATGGCACACACACACACACAGGGCAATTTTAGTTGCTCTAATTAAATCGACTGCATATTTTTGGATTCAGACACAAAGAACATGTAAACTGGCAGAGGGATCAAAACCCAGGCCCTTCTTGCTGTGAAACAACAGCGCTACCAACTGTGCCATCGTGTTGCCCCGTATTACAAATCATCCATCAGCACAATCAAAAACCTAAAGCTAAGGGCCGCTCAGGTGGCATCGTATCACATGAACAACGATTGGCCTGTTGTTCAGATATGTGTGAGATTAAGCCGGATAGGGTCTCTCTCTCTAATAACTAATGCAATTACGACCTCTGCTGGCTGATTGATGGCGCCTGCACAGAGATGAGAAAAGAGTGCTGTCAGTGTGTGTGTCTCCAAACACAGTGCTGAGCTGCACTGCACTCGTCAAAGTGTAGGTGATAAGATGCATATGGCATGCTGCCCACGTGTCGGAGGGGGCGCGGGTTAGCTTCGTTCTCCTCAATCAGAGCAGGGATCGGCATTGGTGGAGAAGAAGCATGACACAATCGGACAATCGGGCGCGCTACAAAGGGAGAAAAAAAACCTAAAGCTAAGATGTATTATAAAGCTTTGTTTTAAACAGATGTTAATGAAAGTGGGCAAAACGTGAATAAAATCACATATAAAGAAAAAGGATCCATTCTAAAATACATAAAACTAATAGTTGTTAGCAATATCAGTTACAGACAGATAGACAGATAGATAGACAGACAGACAGACTGATAGATAGATAGATAGATAGATAGATAGATAGATAGATAGATAGATAGATAGATAGATACTTTATTGATCCCAAAGGAAATTAAAGTCCCAGCAGCGTTATACATCAATGACACACTATAAAAATTTAACAATATAAATTTGAAAAAAAAAAAACAGCACAAACATACCAACCAAAATTAAAAGTAACCTGAGTTTAACAATATTACATAATTACAGCCAGCCGTGGTTCTGGACTGCTTTGCTTGGGGGGGGCAGTAAAACATAATGGGTAGGTATGTCGTGACATGGAGGAGCCCTCAGATGTGACACTGGCAAGTTCGGTTGATTTATTTTCTTTTTGAAATCAGAAAACGATGCATTACAGGTTTTCCTACAATGTATGTTCATTAAAAACATACAGAAAGGTATCAAGTAAAGTTAAGTCCAACAGATTAGCTGCTACTAACTAGCAGCTAACTGCTAATCAAATTATATAAAAAATATTAAAAGTAAGTAATATTAGGCAACGAATCACCACGTTAAGCAATATTACCATGTGGAAGTGAGTTTAAAGAAGCAGTGTTTTAAATTGCCCTGATATGTAATCAATTGCCTCTCCTGTTCACACTGACAGATCTGTCTGCTCTACTGAGCTGCTCGAAGCAGTCCGCCTGTCTTATATGACTCAAAGAGCCAATCAGAAATAAGCAAAGAAATAACTTCACACTGAACAGCAAAACGCGTTTTTGTGATTGGTTCAGAGATCATTTAAAAAAAATAGCCTTTGCTCACGTTGCGCCTAGGGGGAAGTGAAAAAATCTGCCTAGTGCCGGCCCTGATTACAGTGCAGTTACTGATGATGAGGAAGAATTTGAATGAAAATTGAATGAATGAAAGTGCAGGGAGGTGCAGTTCCAAGTAAACAGTCCTTACCCATCACCTACTGTCCCCGAATGCTGGAGTTGTAGAGCCTAATGGCTCTGGGGACAAAGGCCTCTTCAATCATTATTAATAGAATTATTACACAATATGAATGTAAAATTATTAATATCAACAACGATTAGTAATAATTGCAGTTAGGGGTGGGCGATATAATATCGTTCACGATAATACCGGTATAGTTGTAAATTCAATATGGTTTTTGCCATATCGCGATATTGTTAGCAAACGCGCGTCACTCGCTCTCAAGCGCATAACAGTGAAATTATGGACAGAGAGTAGTACCGGAGTTAGCACCGAGGACGAACTAGTCCCTAAAAGCCGAGCTACATCACTAGTGTGGAACTTTTTCAGACATAGAAGGTCGGACAAAACGTGCAAAAATAACGACAAAAGGTGGCAACACATCAACTTTATTTCAGCACCTAAAGCAAAAGCACCCGCGTGAGTACGAGGAGTGTCGGTCACTGCGTGAGTCCGAGAATGATGTGAGGCCAAAAACTGTCAGTGAACGAACATAGAATACACAGGTTACCATCTGAGAACGTTTAAAACACAAAAGCGCTAAGTGGAACGCTTTCCTTCGCGTATGAGCATGGAAACTGAATCACTGAGTCAATGAGTCAGAAACGACTCTTTTCAGACGAATTATTTATTGGAATCGAATCAGAAAACTGTGCTCTTATCTATGGTAAAGATTCATTCGTTTTGCTCACTCTGTGGGAAAAACAACTCCGGTTCAAGAGATTCAGCTGTATAAACCAATCAGAGCTTCGAATTCAGATTCTGGGCGGAATTTCAAGCTCTCTTTTCATTGGTTGCTGTATAATTGACAGATATTCATTTTGCAATGATAGCAAAGCATGATCAAATATTAATCGGGATCATTTATTTGAAGTAAAACGGACAGTATAAATGTGATTGTGAGATTCTGCTGGTTTGTTTAATATAAATGTTGTCAGTATGAATACAAATACAGCCTGTAATAATACAAAAAACACTGTAATTAGTCAGAATTTATCAGAACTACAATGTTTTGTGTTTTTAAGAGAACTTATAAACATTATAAGGTACCATACGAATAGTGGCCTGCCATTGTACTTGAAGTTTATATCACAACTTCTCAAAAGCATATCGAGATCTGAGTTTTTTAGCCATATCGCCCAGCCCTACTGAAAGGGATGCTTAAATTAATGTACATTTAGTAACATTTGTACCTTAGATTTCCTGACTGTCTGCAAAACAAAAGTGTTCTTATATATAGCTAGTGAATATCGTTATCACAAAAATATCCCAAAATATCGTGATATTATTTAAAGGCCATATCGCCCACCCCTAATGGCAGTACTAAATACTGTTACACATGCTAATACGACTAAACACATTGTAGGACTTTTATTTTACAATGCATTACTTTGTATGTTTTCTTCTTACATGCATGTACGTATATACTGTATATTATTTTGCCAAATCCAATAAAAAAGAAACTTTGTAGCATTATTTTAACATATATATGATTTAAGTAATACATTTATAGGCATTTTATGCTGTGACATTTCTTAGAACTCCCTAAATCTTGTGATATTATGCACTGTAAAGCATGAAATATTTCAGATCCTCGCAATCGCACAACAGCGAATGTTGTTTTAGACAGTAAATAATTTACAGATGCCCTTTATGGCAAAGTGGCAAGAAGACACTTATTCTTGCTCATAAAGTATTCAGCCGTTCCTGCGTGTTCATTTCTTACCCAAGCATTCTTACCCAAAGCTCCAATTCCAAGTGGAATGCCACAAATGTACCCTTCGTAACAGTCCAAGTCAGTTTCATTTCACATACTGCTCTAACCATTCCTGAATTAAGGTTTGTAGCTATACACCTACACAGTGAAGTCAAATGCTACATTCAGAATCACGTCTCTGAAAACATGCTTGATGTCTGAGTGAGAGATGCTCTGAGATTGCAAATGCACTCATGCATCTCCAGTCATGCACAGACACATTCATTAAACATCTCTAACCACATCTGGTCATTAGTGCGAGAGCTAAATTTTCTCGTTTGTTTACTTAGACGGCTTGTGTTTCGGATGCTGAGTGATTCATTTCTCAGACTGCACACTCCAGCTTGTCATTTGGACCTATTGAACCATGGTTACTTTTCACTGCCAATTGTAGGCTCGTCTAAGCACACAAGCAGCAATTTTCTCAGGTTGGGTGGGTGGGGCGGGGGGGGGGGGGGGGGGGGGGGGGTAGTTGGGGGAAATAGCATCAGAGTTCCCGGGACCATTTCCACATGATTGATGAAAAATTAAAAGGACTATTGAGACTGAAAGCACTTTTACACTTTTACCAGGCTTCTAAGTCAGGCTGCTCTGCTGGTACTGTAGTGGTTGCCACTATGTAAATCGGTTGGTACCCACGGTGTTAGAGCTCCAGCCTTGCCAGGCTATCAGAGCTCATGGATTTTTGTTTATTGTTTGTTCCACATCTCTCGTCTCTATTTGGTCAAAGTTGGAATGGATAGAATAGGATGGGGTGGGGTGGGACTGAATGGGACAGGATAGCTTAGGACAGGACAGGACAGGACAAGATAGGATTGGATAGGATAGGATAAGACAAGATAGGACAGGACAGGATAGGATGGAAAAGCTTAGCTTAGCCTCGTCATCACATAGTCCTTGATCGGTCTTTGATATTCTTTAGTCATTGTTTAGGCCTTGGTTATGTCCTTGTTTAGTACCCCATAGGTCTGGTCCCCTTGTTTCCATTCGTATAGTAATTAGCTTTAGCTTATTTATACACCGATCAGCCATGCCATTAAAACCACCTCCTTGTTTTTACACTCACTGTCCATTTTATCAGCTCCACTTACCATATAGGAGCACTTTGTAGTTCTACAATTACTGACAGTAGTCCAGCTCTTAGCCTGCTTTCACCCTGTTCTTCAATGGTCAGGACCCCCACAGGACCACTACAGAATAGGTATTATTTGGGTGGTGGATCATTCTCAGCACTGCAGTGACACTGACATGGTGGTGGTGTGTTAGTGTGTGTTGTGCTGGTATGAGCAGATAAGACACAGAAGCGCTGATGGAGTTTTTAAACACCTCACTGTTACTGTTGGACTGAGAATAGTCCACTAACCAAAAATATATCCAGCCAACAGCACCCCGTGGGCAGCGTCCTGTGACCACTGATGAAGGTCTAGAAGATGACCAACTCAAACAGCAGCAATAGATGAGCGATCATCTCTGACTTTACATCTACAAGGTGGTCTAACTAGGTAGGAGTGTCTAATAGAGTGGACAGTGAGTGGACACGGTATTTAAAAACTCCAGCAGCGCTGCTGTGTCTGATCTACTCATACCAGCACAACACACACTAACACAACACCACTATGTCAGTGTCACTGCAGTGCTGAGAATGATCCACCACCTAAATAATACCTGCTCTGTGGTGGTCCTGTGGGGGTCCTGACCATTGAAGAACAGGGTGAAAGCAGGCTAAAAAGGTGTGTAGAGAAACAGATGGACTACAGTCAGTAAAGGAGCTGATAAAATGGACAGTGAGTGTGGAAACAAGGAGGTGGTTTTAATGTTATGGCTGATTGGTGTATATTAGCCTGTAGTATTTGGTCAAAGTTTCTAAGTCAGTTTTAGCATTTTGCAGTTTTAGCATAGCCATCCATGCTCATAGAGTAGCTCCCCTAGTGTACACAGCGTGTCTTGTCTTGCGTGTGTTCCTTGTTTTACCTGTTGTTCATCAATAAAGTCTCCTGCAAACTTCTCTGCTCTTGCGTCCTGTTTGAAAATCTGTCTTAGATGTGCAGACATGACACAAGGTTGCTTTGTACTACTATTTAAGCATTTTTTTAGACTTGGATGGTTAGAAAACACTTGGGATGAGGGGGTGGCAAGGCACCTTGAAAAATCACTTTCTAGAACAAAAGCTTCTTAAGTTAGATGTGTGAATGTTTGTGGGTAGAGCTGCTGCTAAGCTAATAAAAGCAGCCTGTTCAGAAGCTTGCTGAAAACAGATACAGAATCCTACACTGTTAAAAAATCAGGTTTAAGGAGTACAGTATATCAATTCAGTACTTATAGTATTAATGTAACTGCACTGATCAGCCATAACATTAAAACCACCTCCTTGTTTCTACACTCACTGTCCATTTTATCAGCTCCACTTACCATATAGAAGCACTTTGTAGTTCTACAATTACTAACTGTAGTCTATCTATTTCTCTGCATGCTTTGTTAGCCCCCTTTCATGCTGTTCTTCAATGATCAGGACTCTCCCAGAACCACTACAGAGCAGGTATTATTTAGGTGGTGGATGATCTCAGCACTGCAGTGACACTGACATGGTGGTGGTGTGTTAGTGTATGTTGTGCTGGTATGAGTGGATAAGACACAGCAATGCTGATGGAGTTTTTAAACACCTCACTGCCACTGCTGGACTGAGAATAGTCCACCAACCAAAAGTATATCCAGCCAACAGCGGCCCATGGGCAGCGTCCTGTGACCACTGATGAAGGTCAAGAAGATGACCAACTCAAACAGCAGCAATAGATGAGCGATCGTCTCTGACTTTACATCTACAAGGTGGACCAACTAGGTAGGAGTGTCTAATAGAGTGGACAGTGAGTGGACACGGTATTTAAAAACTCCACATACTAGCACAACACACACCAACACACCACCATGTCATTGTCACTGCAGTGCTGAGAATGATCCACCACCTAAATAATACCTGCTCTGTAGTGGTCCTGTGGGGGGTCTGACCATTGAAGAACAGGGTGAAAGCAGGTTAAACGGTATGTCAATAAATAAATGGACTACAGTCAGTAATCGTAGAACTACAAAATGCTTCTATATGGTAAGTGGAGCTGATAAAATGGACAGTGAGTGTAGGAACAAGGAGGTGGTTTTAATGTTATGGCTGATCGGTGTATATTGAAATAGTAACCTTTGTAATGTTAATTTCTGGCAGCCTAATTTCACTGTGTAATAGTTTAAAGACCAAAACCAGTTCATTAGTCATTTGTATCAGCCAAAGCTTCAGCCTGGTTGGTATTTGGACCTGCAGCAATTGTTGCTCTTTGTGGTTAAGGATGAGTCCCACAGATGTGGACTGACTGATGCAACACTGAGGAAACATTAAACTAACCTACAGCATGTTGCACAATTGGTTATAATGACAGTCAAAGTAAATTTTGCAAACTGTCACTCCAAAGAAAGGTGCATATTTAGAATTCAAGTCTAACGAATACTGAAAAGGTCCAATTAATTTAAATAAAACTTCAGGTATTAAAATACAAATCGCCAAGTCTGTTTACCTGAAAAATATTCACAAGTGCAGCTTGTGAAGAAAACATTTCTAGACTCAGGTTTAGGGTGAGAGGAGAGGTTAGTAGCATTTTACCATTACAATAACTGGAGAAAGTGGTAAGCATCAGCAATTCATTTTAATAGGGTGTGCTTACTGATTAACTGTCCAGTAGGTATTAATGATCCTGGGTAAACTGATGACCAGACTCAGAAGAGAAGTAAATAGCATGACCATGGCTGCCATTAAAAATCAAATGATTGGCTACCGTCTGAGGGGAGGGATGACTGAAACAGCCTAGCTATTGGCAGACACACTTGTCAGTTAGTGATGTAACGATACACTCTACCCACGATGCGATACGATTCACGATACTGGTTTCACGACACGATTTTTACCAGATTTTTTTTAAACAAAATGAAATTGAAGACTAATTATTTACTTTTATTATTTCTCTTTAAATAAAATAAAATACTGTATTTGTGCTTATCTTTTATTTATTTAAATAATAAATGCCCTTTTATTTCTGATGTAGGTATAAACTATGCCACATAATGCTTATTGTGTAAAAAAAAAACTGAAATGAAATTTAAAAACAAATCCAACATTATATAAATAAATAAATAATACAAATAAAAAAGTATCCTCACATAAATACATTTGGCTGGAAAATCCCCCTACCTGGCAACTTTGTGAAGTGCCGTCAACCAGACGAGGTGAGTAGCGCCAGTGCCCTCTGCTGTTTAAAGTGAATATCGATTCATCTTAAATGAATAACCGATTTAAATCATGGCACATGTGCACCGATTTGTAACTGTCTTCTGGTGCATCGTTACATCACTATTGTCAGTGCGTTCTCAATGCCGGTCCCAAGCCACAGGAATTAAGGATTGCGTCAGGAAAGGCATCCAGCCTAAAACAGTGCCAAGTCTGGTATATGACCCCTAAATATACATACATGTGCAATATACAATTTAAAAAAAAAATTGATCATATGTGTTTAACAGCACATCTGGAGAACTACAGGCTGCATATAGACAGCTGAATTACCACTGCATTAAGAAACATTGAAACTTGGTCATTTAAAATGAAGCAAAAACGCATTCATTAGTCCATTATGGAACCAAATGAAACTGTAAGCTAAGAGCTAAAGCTTTATAATGATATTACATTAAGGGTTTTTACTAATCACTGGCAGAAAGGGGGGGTATAAACTTACAGTCTGTTTTGTATATATTCAGTTGAAGATATGATCAGTCAAACCGAATTTGTGGGTTGTCATGGGTGCATATAGCCAAATGACATTTATTAATATTTATTAACTATTATAAACCAAAACGAATTGAATCACGTCTTGAGATTTAAGAGTAACTAGTTATTGCTATAGGTACAACATACCCTGTTTCCCCGAAAATAAGACAGTGTCTTATATTAATTTTTGCTCCCAAAGATGCGCTAGGTCTTATTTTCAGGGGATGTCTTATTTTTCCATGAAGAAGAATTCACATTTATTGTTGAACAAAAAAAAAAGAACATTTATTATTGTATACTGTATATATACAGTATACATACTGAGCCACTTGTACAGCAGGGACGGTATTGCAGCTTCCGGCCACCAGGGGGCGCTCACCACAGCACACTCGTACAGCACAGCAGGGACAGCGTACGGTCCAAACAAAAACTTTGCTAGGTCTTACTTTCGGGGGAGACCTTATATTTAGTCCTTTCGGGGGAGACCTTTATATAGTCTTATTTTCGGGGAAACACGGTAGTAACAAAACGAGTTCTGCTGTTGCTTTTTAATTGTTGATTATTGTTCTCCCTCAGAAATGTTTCACGACCACCACAAACATGGATGCTGATAGCTGATGCACACTGACAGTTATATGCCCTTTAAAGGCTGGTTTTATGCTCTTGACCTATGTCGTTGCTTGCTCACTGCCGCCAGAGATAATGACCTATTGTATGTCCCCATCAAGTGACCACAGTCAACACCCCAGCCTCTTAACACAAAATTATGGTGGTGTCATCAGCCTATGGGTACAGCATCAGTTCTGCAAAAAGTCAGCTCTCAAACCAGCTTCTCATTACTAACACTATTTATATGCCCATTCTTATGTAAGACACATGCACTAGTTACAATGCAGTGTAAGTATAATTACAGTGGTAGCTTGAAACTCAACGTCAGTTGGTTCTGGGAGTGGTGTTGTGTTTAAAAGATGAGTTTCAAGGTATTTTTTTCCATAAGGATGTATGAACCATAACACAAATATAAAAACACTGAAATACAACTAAACAGTTAAAAATCAATATAAAAATACAATAAAACCTGCACTTTACCTTTAGTTCTTTATTGTTTCCTTAAAATGCTTGATCTTAAAGGGCAGTTGTAGCCTAGTGGTTAGGGTACTGGACTAGTAAGCAGAAGGTTGCTGGTTCAAACCCCACCACTGCCAGGTTGCCACTGTTGGGCCCTTGAACAAGGCCCTTAACTCTCAATTGCTTAGACTGTATAATGTAAGCTGCTTTTGATAAAAGTGTCTGCTAAATACTGAAAATGTAAATGTTGAAATAACGTATTCTGTTCAGTAAAGGCGCATTCACACGAGAAGCGGCAAAACCATTTTTGCTCTGGCTGTGCCGTTATTTCCTATTAATGTGACTTATTATACTAAAACAATGAGCGAGGACTTTCATTAGAGGAGAGAACTAACGAGCAGTAATAATTAAGAGAGGTTTAGTGTTCCTATGTCATTCTTTTAATATATTAAGTTACATTAAGCACACATGCTGAGTTTAAGGGAAACGTCGGGTTTAAGGATACAAATTTCTTGATGAAGTGTGTTGAGTTTCAAAGATTTTGAATTTAGGGGACGTCGAGTTACAAGGTAAAAGTGTATGGCAAAAGTAAGTAAAAATTGACCAGTGTGGTATGAATTGATAGGTGGCTTTGAAACACCACATTTTGTCGTAGTTAACTCATTAATTTTACCTGAATTCATTAAATTAAACTGTGCATTATATTTCTCATACTACTGACCGTAAGCACTCACTCACTCAGGGTGCTGGAGCCTATCCCAGCTTTTCAATGGGCGCAAGGCACACAGTAACACCCTGGACGGGGCGCCAGTCCATCGCGGGGCAGACACACACATACACACACCCATTCACCTATAGGGCAATTCAGTGTCTCCAATTAACCTGACTGCATGTTTTTGGACTGTGGGAGAAAACCAGAGCTCCCAGAGGAAACCCACGCAGACTCCACACAGAAAGGACCCGGAACCGCCAGCCTGGGGATCAAACCCAGGACCTTCTTGCTGTGAGGCGACAGAGCTACCCACTGAGCCACCCACTGAGCCACCGTGCCGCCCTGACCGTAAGCAAGCAGATAAAATATTCAACTTGTTTCAATGTTGATTGCAGATGAATATGCAAAATGTGCGAAAAGAAGCTCACAACTGCAATCAATTTTTTCAGTAATGTGCATCATCACATCTTTTTATATCCCATTAAAGTATCCTGCACACATCTAGTAGCCTATCATTAGCAATAATCACCTATATTTTATTATCAACATGTCAAAAAATAAAGGAGTTTCAACTGTTCTTACCAGCCAGTATACAGGTGGTCGACTAGAAAAGAAGAATTGGCAATTAAGAGTAAATATCAGCACTGAAGGAGCGCAGGCAATTAGCATTTTAGAATTCATGTTAAAATTAGCATGTGACATTTCAAATCAGAATTACAGGTGGATGTATCACCAGAACTGGAAAATTGTTTTATGGCTGAAAAGGAGTGTATTCTAGGGAAGTGTATGTTAACCATAAACAAACGACATAAGAGAAACAGTAGTAGCTTCCAAACAAGGTCAGCACTGCACAGGATGGGTGCTGAATGAACTAAAGTCAAGTCACAAACATAAAAAAATGAATGAGAACGTCTATGAAGTCTTTACATGTCCTTCACATTGTAAGCAAAGCTGGAATTCATAGCAGGGCTGCTGTTCAGAACCTTCTGTATCGAAGGTCAAGGTACAAACATGCATGATTTACTCTCAAAAGAAACCAAGGGACCATTGATAGACCATAAATAGCAATACAGTAGTACCTTGTAACTCAACGTCAAACTTTATGTAAGGTCTAGAAGATGACCAACTCAAACAGCAGCAATAGATGAGCGACTTTACATCTACAAGGTGGACCAACTAGGTAGGAGTGTCTAATAGAGTGGACGGTGAGTGGACACGGTATTTAAAAACTCCAGCAGCGCTGCTGTGTCTGATCCACTTGTACCAGTACAACACACACTAACACACCACCACCATGTCAGTGTCACTGCAGTGCTGAGAATGACCCACCACCTAAATAATACCTGCTCTGTGGTGGTCCTGTGGGGGTCCTGACCATTGAAGAACAGTAAAAGCAGGTTATAAAAGCATGCAGAGAAACAGATGGACTACAGTCAGTAACTGTAGAACTACGAAGTGCTTCTATATGGTAAGTGGAGCTGATAAAATGGACAGTGTGTGTAAAAACAAGGAGGTGGTTTTAATGTTATGGTTGATTGGTGTATTTTCAAGCTTTAAAAATGGTCAGAAATGGTGTAAAGTTTTATTAGTTTTTATTTTATTTCAAGTACGAAGTATATGTCAGGGCTGAATCTCAGACCTTGGAGCTCCTGAAGTTAAGGTGCACTATTACAACCCCATACTGTCAAAGCTCCCCTGTGCAGGCCTTCTTTTGTTCAAACAACTGGTATAGCATATATGATTGTTACAAGTGTATGTACTGTACAGCCAAGAGCATTTCTAGGAAAACTCGGATGTTCAAAGGTAAATCAAATGTCCCCTGTGCTTGCCTTCTTTTGTTCAAAAAACTGCAGACATCATTGAAAGACCAAGTCTGCCATGTCATTTGTTTGTTACAAGTGTGTGTACTGTACAGCCAAGCCAAGAGCGTTTCTGAACAACTGATTGACTGCAAGTGGTTATTACATATTGAAAACTATTTAGAAATAATGAAGCCTGGGAGTCATTGTGTTTCTGCCTGCATTAATGCAAATCATTTATATCTACAGTACAGAAGTACATGAAATTAAAAACTAGGGCTGGCACCGATCTGATACTCTGTATCGGTATCGGTCCGATGTTAGCCCAAATCACTGGATCGGATATCGGATGGAAAGAAAATGTGTAATCTGATCCTATTCTGTTGCTTAATGTAAATAACGCATAATGTAAATAAGGTCATTGTTTGTGTGTAAAGCAGATAACACACGAAGATACGTTCCAACGGAGTGCCGTTTATTGCCAGCTCACTCAGCAACTGCCGTAACAAGGTGCATCCTGATAACATCATTAACATGTGCCATTGATCTACAACTCATCCACAACAGCCATTCAGAAATTAAAACACACTGATTTACTTAAACTTTTAGCATTTAAAAAAAATCATCTACTACTGCCACATGTAAAAGCACTGTTTAAACACAATAAAAACCGCTTCATAGCCCAGGTGATGCAGTGGGATATTCTGCTAGCACTCCAGCACCGAGTTTCTAAACTCCTTGGTTCGAAACTCGGTGTTGCCTCCGGTCAGCTGGGCGCCATCTGGCGGGCATAATTGGCAGTGCCTGCAGCAAATACCAATTGGCCACCGTATGTGTGGGTGGGTGGATCTTCATACGCTGTGTAAGGACCCTGACTGGCAAAAGAGACGCCTGTGCAGAAAGCAGGGCGAGAAGAGAAGGGCTGTACACATATCGGAAGAGGTATCTCTGGTAGCAGCGGAAGACAAAATTGAATGCGCTAAATCGGGAGGAAAATGGGGAGAAAATGCATATATATATATATAAAACGCTTTATAAATGATAAATCGCTCACCTGAGATAAAGAAAACATATCTTGTCCCGGCTTGGAGATATCTCACATCCTCAACGATTAATCCATTATTGTTATGAAATAAAACAAACGACACCGTTTCCCGTTTAGCCACAGATGTCCTCTTCAAAATCCAGCAGGGTTTAATAATCTAAAAACGTGACAGAACTTTAACGGAAAATCTCAATTCTGCATCAATTCTGATTGATCCATCGCGTTTTTATTTAGATAGCTAGTTTAACCATGGTGCATTGAGACATGTATTAATACTGCTTAGTTGTTTGAGAGGAGAAATTCGGATTGGTATCGGTATCGGCAGATACTCAATTTGCAGTATCGATATCGGTATCAGACATAAAAAAGTGGTATTGAGCCAGCCCTATGAAAAACAATTTGATTGCTTTGTTGCGATTTTAAAGTAAGATCATTTTTATTCCAGACTATTTAAGCAGAAAAACTATTTGATGATTAAATGCAGAGCGACAATTATTTTACATAATTATCTCTCCAACTCCAGTAAAGTGATACAACAGCATTTTTATACAGAGGCAATTTTCATCAGAGTGATTAATACTTCTTCAGCTCTAGTGAAGTGGTAATCTCACCGCGTAGTGGTAAAAAGGACTTGATCAGCTCTGGGTCTGACAAGTCTCCAAATTAGACTTTAATCAAGAGCCTGTTCACTCTCTACCTCGGCTACATACAGCTGATCATTGGCAACTCATTTGCTTTACAAGAGCTCAAAAAGGTACTTTTAGCAAAACCTTAACAGGAAAAATTAAATAAGAAATGTGAAGTAGATTGGATAGCAGATCCGCTTTAACAACTGATAATATACCTGCAAGCACCTTGTTTAAACAAACACTTTACCCAGTATTGTACCAGTAATAATGTAAAAGATGTACTGTTAGGTTCACACAAGGTGTACATTATGGGGTATAAAAAGATATTATTGCATATACACACACTTTGACGGTAATTTGACAACAACAACACTACGTGAGTCACTAATCAGAACTCTTTTATCATGGGGAGCTCAGGTGGCACAGCGGTAAAACACACTAGCACACCAGAGCTGAGATTTCAAACACATTGTTTAGAATCTCAGCTCTGCACCAACATCAACAAAGATTGCCTGTTGTTCACACAGGGTGGGAAAGCCAGACCTGGATTTCTCATAACTGATGCAGCTTTGACCTCTGCTGGCTGATTGAAGGCGTCTGTGCAAAGTCGAGGAATAATGCTGATCAGGGTGTGGCTCTCCGTACACAAGGCTGATCCGCATATGAACTGTGAACAACTGATCAGCATTATTCCGCATACTGCTCGCGTGTCGGAGGGAGCATGTGTCAGTTGCGGCGCTCCTCAGTCAGCAGTGGAGGTTAGCCAATTAGTATCTCCTGCAGGCACTGCCAATTATGCCCATCAGATGGCGCCCAGCTAACCGGTGGCAACGTCGAGTTTCGAACCGAGGAGTTCAGAATCTCTGCGCTGGTGTGCTAGTGGAATATCCCACTGCGCCACCTGGGTGCCTTACTATTTAGTCCTCTTTTACCAGAAGAAACAAAGCAACTAAGCAATTTAATAACATTTATAGCAGCAAGCTCAATTATAGCTCAATTTGTATTACTCTACTCTAGTAGCGTAGTTACTGTAGTTACATTCTTTTATTAACTGGGTAGCCTGGTAGCACTTAATAATATATTATTTAATGAATTAACCTAGACTATGCTGAAGTTAAGGTTTAAACTAAATACTATCATATTTATCTATATAATAAACAAAACAATTATACAGTACATCTGTACATTCATGCAATATTCAGCAAACGTCATGTGGCAGCAGTGCCATACATAAAACTATACAGATACAGATCAAGAATTTCACTAAATATTTGCATTAAACGTTGAAATAGGGATACAATTGCCAAATGCGCTGGTTTGAGGATGTCAAAAATTGTTGATGGTCTAGAAATATGGTGCAAAAACATTGAATTAGTCAAGTCAATAGCATTTTTTTTTTTACAATGGACATAACTTCAAGTCCAAAAATAAATAAACAAGCAATAGAGGAGGGAAAACTGCCTAAATAATTTAAAGAACAAACCTTGGGAGGAAGCAGATCCAACAGAAACCCATCTGCATTTTAGAGGAATTACAATTAGATTAAAGAAACAGATAATACATAAATACAACAAAATTAATTAGAAAGAAATAACAACAGCAGTTTAACAGGCAGAAAAGCCTTATTGATGAAAGAAGTCAAAGTAGAATGGTCAGTCTGGTTCACCTGACAAAAATGCTTCATTAGGTCAAACACTTTAATTAATCCTCATCAGGTTCCACTTGTCAGCAAAAAACTGAAATCAAAAGGCTAGACACAGATAATGGACATGCAGATGGTAGGGTAAGAATTGTGCATAAACATTTTAAATCCATAGACAAACCTGCTTTGGGGCGGCACGGTGGCTAAGTGGGTAGCACTGTCACCTCACAGCAAGAAGGTCCTAGGTTCGATCCCCAAGTGGGGCGGTCCAGGTACTTTCTGTGTGGAGTTTGCATGTTCTTCCCGTGTCCGCTTGGGTTTCCTCTGGGTGCTCCGGTTTCCTCCCACAGTCCAAAGTCATGCAAGTGAGGTGAATTGGAGATACAAAATTGTCTATGACTGTGTTTGATATAACCTTGTGTGAACTGATGAACCTTGTGTAATGAGTAACCACCGTTCCTGTCATGAATGTAACCAAAGTGTAAAACATGACGTTAAAATCCTCATAAACAAACAAACCTGCTTTGTGTTAATAGGTTAAGCTGATGCCAGTAAGTAATTGTGGAAGAAATGTTTTCTTGGCACACATTGTTCTTCTGATACTAATTAGCAAGAGGTTTGAGATACAGCCCATTTAGTGGACAGTCATAATCCCACTTTTAGGACTCTTCAATTATAAATCTCTATTATAGATCTTTATATTCTCTGCTGCAGAGACGAAGAGTAGTGCAACTCACTATTTTTATTGCAGAGTGGGATCACACTTTGGATGACATATTAAAAGTAACCAATCTATCAGCTGGAATGATACTGCGAGGTTGCAGGGAGGAAAAGCATAACTTTTAAAACCATAAACATAGTCTTTCAAAAATGATGGCTAGCTTTTTATGACCGACTAAGGAAATAGTAAACATGTACATATATAAACCTCTCTAAACTGTCTAAACAGTAAAAATAGCTGAATATATTAGACACACGCCTGTGTTCTTTTGCTATGCAATAACAGCAGACAGAGTGCTTTAAATAACTTCTACCATGTTGGTTCTGTTCCAAACCATCTACAACCAGACTAAAAATCATGTCAAATTAGTGTGCTACCCATGGTGTGGCTTGTACTTATCTACAATCTAGTATGCAGCTTGCAATCAGATAATCAGCTTGTTAGTTTTATCATTTTAACATGCCAGCCAGCGTTGAGAGTCTTGAGTTACACCATTAGATTTTTAATGACATATTTTATACCAGCTTGTCACCATTATCATAGAAGGTCAAGGTTGACAGTGGCTCCATCCATACTCCATGTACACTGATCAGCCATAACATTAAAACCACCTTCTTGTTTCTACACTCACTGTCCATGTTATCAGCTCCACTCACCATATAGGAGCACTTTGTAGTTCTACAATTACTGACTGTAGTCCATCCGTTTCTCTGCATGCTTTATTAGGCCCCTTTCCTGCTGTTCTTCAATGGTCAGGACTCTACCAGGACCACTACAGAGTAGGTATTATTTGGGTGGTGGATCATTCTCAGCACTGCAGTAACACACTGCTGGAGTTTTTAAACACCTCACTGTCACTGCTGGACTGAGAATAGTCCACCAACCAAAAATATTCAACCAACAACGCCCCGTGGGCAGCATCCTGTGACCACTGATGAAGGTCTAGAAGATGACCAACTCAAACAGCAGCAATAGATGAGCGATCGTCTCTGACTTTATATCTACAAGGTGGACCAACTAGGTAGGAGTGTCTAATAGAGTGGACAGTGAGTGGACACGGTGTTTAAAAACTCCAGCAGCGCTGCTGTGTCTGATCCACTCACACCAGCACAACACACACTAACACACCACCACCATGTCAGTGTCACTGCAGTGCTGAGAATGATCCACCACCTAAATAATACCTGCTCTGTGGTGGTCCTGTGGGGGTCCTGACCATTGAAGAACAGGGTAAAAGGGGGCTAACAAAGCATGCAGAGAAACAGATGGACTACAGTCAGTAATTGTAGAACTACAAAGTGCTTCTATATAGTAAGTGGAGCTGATAAAGAGAGAGAGAGAGAGGTTACTGAGAGAGGTTTTGGACTCGAGTAAGCTGAAAGCATCACATGTGATGAATGTTGGACCTCAGCTGTTTTAGTAAACAGACTGAGTTATGCTCTTCTACTGTAATGAGACTTCACAAACAGAAGCTACTGAGAGGTCTGCTGTGACAAGCAACAGTGCTCTAAATTAATTATACGCTCGAATACACAGATATAATCTCCACTGCTGACAGTTAAACAAGCACTTGTTTACTTCATAATGCATACATTATGTTTAACAGGTGAACTGTAAAGATAGTGAGTAGTCAATAAATAAAATAATCTCTCAATGCATTACGTTCTAAGTCCTCCGGAAATGTTACAGTGCCCAGTAAACCATCTTTTTGTGAGTCATATAACCAGCAATCAATCCATGGAAGACTTTTTCATTCCCCACAAATCAGCCCATATTTAAAAACCAGGACTCATCTTTTTAGACACACTGAGCTCTTTTCATCAACGGGAAAGGTTAGCGTCACGCTGACCAACGCTGCGAGTTAGCGGGACTGAAGCTCCTGACAGGGACACTCCAGTTTGTTCTAAATGAAAGGAACGTTTTTGACGAGGCACTGCTGTAGAGCCATTAGGGCGCTGTGTGAATCTGCATCGCTGAGTGGCTCTGAGGAGCTCTCCAGAGTGAGCAGATACTCTCTCTGGAAAAAGAAATGACGGCAGGACATATTTCGTCTGGCACGGCATATAGCTCCAGCTATTGTCACCGGCTTTAAAAAAGAACCCCAGTGAAAAGTTCATTGAGATGACACTGTCAGAGTGCTGCAGGAAATGTCATATATTGGGTATAAAGTTCTGTTATGGCTTCTTTTTACCTCAGGGTGAAAGTAACTTTGCTTGAACAGTAACTCCATCAACTTCTACTTATTTAAGAAGGCTTTCCATGAGATTTCAGAGTGTGTCTGTGGGTAGTTAGTGCCTATGTTGTCAAAAGAGTAAATTATGTTAAATGAGAAGGCCTGGTTTGCAACTGGCATTTTAATTAATCCCAAATTGGTTCAATGGTGTTGAGGTCAGGGCTCTGTGCAGGCAAGGGTACATTCTCCATACCAAACTTGTCAAGCCAAACTTGCTTTGGGCACATGGGCACTGTCATATTGGAAGAGGAAATTTAATTTATAGAACTAATTTTATAGAAAGTGCGTGTGACAAACACTTCAACTCAATAACAAAGAATGGACATTATCCCTTGTTAACATAGTGTTTGTCTATTTTTTCAATCAGCAAATTTTTATAGTTGTGGTTAAATATTTGACCATACTGCCTGGTAGATTTGGTTAAGTTAAACCAGATAAGTAAGGATAGGGACATAGCGTTAGGGTCAATAAGGATAGGGATTTATGTTTTTGCACTTGCAATACAGGCAACTGTATACAGATGATACTGGGACCTATAGCTGCTTAAAACATCTCCAAGTCACATTACTGACTTGGTAAAATTTATAATATGCTTTCTGTGATCTGTGAGAAGCCCTCTAGAAACCATAGGTAGCATGTCCGGTTTCATGGTTCCAGAAAAAAGCAGGTTTGCCAAACAGATGAACTGGCAAATCTGTAAAGACTCCTACAAGAAGCGAAATAAAGCTAACTAGGTGTAGACTGTTAATTAAAAGGAACCGAGATATCAATGATCTGCGCCTCTGAGTCCCCTCTGCCGGCCAAAAATGACAGTGCAGAAGGGCACGACTCCAACATGGCTCACTGTTGAATCAGCAGCTGAGCCACATTACAGTGAAATTGTTCATGCAATAGAAGAGTGATTAGCAGTTTAAGGGTGGAGCTTCCATTATCTAATTATTATCTTGTACAGGTCTTCATAAATCTTACAACTTTGCTTGATATTCCACCCTATGCATGAAATCCATGCTGGCCAAGAAGAACAGAATACTAGCACACTCTCCCTCCAACATGTGTGCAGGCATCAGGCTCTTCTTTTCACCAGCCAGCTGCAGACTTCTACATTCTACACAAAAGTATTCCTCTACCTTGACCCAACAGTAGGGGTTGCTGTTGAGGTGATTATTAAAGATTATACCCTATTAGGCTTTCTCTCTGTCAGACATGATAATTTGTGTCTGCAGAGTGGCCAGTAGCACTCAAACGCAGGTCTCAGCACTGGTGTTCTAGCTGTGGTAATAGGCTGTTGCGCCACCTGAGCACCATATAATATGGTACCAAGAATAAATCTTTATAACACATTTATAATACACATACAAAGAAATGGAATTATGAAGAAATGAAATTAAAGGTTTATGTTGAAGATTTTATAAACAGCGCTCAGGTGGCGGAGCAGTAAAACACACTAGCACACGAGAGCTGACATTTCAAACTCGTTGGTTTGAAACTCAGCTCTGCCATCTGATTGGCTGTTGTTCAAGAGGGGTGCCAGATGGGACGTCATAACAGATGCAATTACAACCTCTGCTGGCTGATTAATGGTGCCTGCACAGAGACGAGGGATAATGCGTTGATCAGGGTGTGGCTCTCTGTAAACAAAGCTGATCTGCATGTGAACTTGCCTCGTGCAGGTGAAAAGATGCGGTCGGCTACTGCACGCGTGTCGGAGGGGGCGTGTGTCAGTCTCGGCTTTCCTCAACCAGAGTGGAAATCAACATGAGTAAAGAGGAAGCATAATGCAATTGGGTAGTTTAATGGCATGAAAACAATTCAAACTGAGATTACATTCTTATACTATTTACAGTGTTACAGTGTCATTACAGTGTTATGAAGGCAGTGAACATTTAGCTTTCACATGGTTTTCACATTGCTGATCTGGTAAAATATTGCAAAATAACTGTTGTGACATGAAATAAGAGTGATTCAATCCTCTTAGTTAACTCAGCATGAGAACTGAGGCATTTTTCTCCTCAAATTTGACATCTTGTACAAAACCTTGAATGTAACCTCATGTATTTTGACACAGGATCTTCATAAATCCTCCATTAATCATGAATCCTGCAGCTTTGTGCTATGAAATTGATTAATGCTTATAAAAGTGTTATGAAGAAACCTGTATAGGATTCCAATACATAGTGTCTGTCATCTGCAGTAGCAAATGGGCGTAGAAGGAAAGCAGGCTAGAGTGGGTCAGTACTATTTTACATTTCTGTCATCAACTTCACACCAATTTCATGTTAATTGCACTGCAGCAAAAACGTATTAGATGATGAGTCACATCAAAGCAGTTACAAAAATATCTGAAGGCAATGATATCATGTAGGTAGAGTGAAAGCAGGCTAAAAAAGTATGCAGAGAAACAGATGGACTACAGTCAGTAATTGTAGAACTACAAAGTGCTTCTATATGGTACAGTGAGTGTAGAAAAAAGGAGGCGGTCATAATGTTATGCCTCATCGGTGTAAGTCCTACTTGGGATACATGTGATGTTTTGACATTATTTCACTGTTACTGCTTTCAGTGGAAGGTTCCGCCAACTCCGATGCAATCAAGAATGTTACAGGAAGGCATTTCTGCCCACCGCAGTGGCAATCTACTGTATAATGACTGTCACTGGTGCAAGAGGAGGACGAAGAGCCTATAGTACCCACGAAAGACAATAAAGCTTGCAAATGGTACTATTTGATTTGCAAATTTGCACATGGTACCGTTTTATTTGCACAGCTTAAAATGCACACATAATGTCTATAACTGCACCGTTTGGGCTTACCCCCCTTAGTTTTTGCTCTGTGTTAGATTTCTTATATTCTATTTAAATTTTTTATATTATTATATTTTTTATATATTTTTTAGATCTTTTATATCTTATTTTTGCATTACATTACTTTTAATTTTTAATTCTTTCCTGTACTACATTGCCTTTTTTCTTCCCATTTTCCTCCCGATTTAGCACACTCAATTTTGTCCTCCGCTGCTGAGAGATACCAGATTGCATCCGAGGAGAGCACGCCTCCTCTTCTCGCCCCTGCATTCTGCACAGGCGTCTCTTTCGCCAATCAGGGTCCTTACACAGCGTATGAAGACCCACCCATCCATACAATGTCCGGCCCCCACCCTGCAGATTCGGTGGCCAATTAGTATTTGCTGCAGACACTATGATGGCACCCAGCTGACCAGTGGCAACACCGAGTTTTGAACCGAGGAGTTCAGAATCTTGGTGCTGGTGTGCTAGCCAAATATCCCGCTGTGCCACCTGGGCGCCTAGTACTACATTGTCATATCGTTGTGTGATGCTTGTGATAATTGTAAATTGCTGCTGTAACACTGCAACTTCCCTTCTGGGATCAATAAAATAATCAATCAATCAATTTTATCAGTTGTTGTTTGAGGAAAAAAAAGTGTCATTTTAAAAATCTATTTTCTAGTAGGGCTGGGCGATATGGATCAAAAATAATATCTTGATATTTTTTCGCTGAACGGTGATATACGATATACAGTATATCTCGATATTTTTTATCCAATAAGGTAATAACAAAAAGACACTTCTGAGACAACGCTACATGTTCCAAATTTTTTACAGGCACTTTTATTAAAATTCATGCTGGGGAAGCTTCACACAAGAACTATTTTTACTTAACCCTCCCATTACCTTTGGGGTCAATTTGACCCCATTCAATGTTTAACGTCATTAAATAAATTATTGACCTCATTTTTTTGCTTCATATTTGATGACTTTTCCTAATTTAATGGGGACAACTAGGTAAACATAAAATTAACATTATGTTATGTTTTCAGTGTCCTGTACGCATGTTGTACGCATCGGTGTTCTTTGGGGTCAATTTGACCCCAGGCTGTTTTAGCTGTATAAAACATATAAAAAATATCAACATTTTACACACATTTGTTTTGGTTGTTTAGGATGATTGTTGTTTGGTTGATGGTTGTTTACTTTCCAGTAAAAATAATGTAACATAATGTAAGGGTGGAGTCAGACAATTTCCATAGGGGTGGCCAGACTGAGACCATTGCTCACACAGCACAGAAACTGATTCCTTTTTTTATGTGGTCACTCACTCATTTACCTATACAGGCAGTGAGTGCCATGTAGAATTACATCACAAAGACCCGCATACTACTAAGCTTTTTTTCTCTTCATTTTCCCTGACAAGTGAAAAAAACCATTCGGTGGCCAATTAGTATTTGCTGCAGACACTATGATGGTGCCCAGCTGACCAGTGGCAACAACGAGTTTCGAACCAAGGAGTACATTCCTCCAACGTTCCCCCCCCGAACGTTCCCTCAACGTTCCCCCACGAACATTCCCTCAACGTTCCTTCACGAACGTTCCCCTGTTTGCACAGGAACGTTCCCTCAACGTTCCCCCCAAACATTCCCCGAACGTTCCCCCCGAACGTTCCCCCAATGTTCCCCCTTGAACGTTCCCCCCGAACATTTCCTTTTAAACGTTCCTCCAACGTTTCCACACGAACATTCCGCAACATTCCCCCCGAACGTTCCCTCAATGTTTCCACACAAACGTTTCCCCAACGTTCCCCGCCAAACATTCCCCAATGTTCCCCCTTGAATGTTCCCCCCGAACATTTCCTTTTAAACGTTCTCCCAACGTTTCCACACGAACGTTCCCTCAACAATCCTTCACGAACGTTCCCTCAATGTTCCCCCTCAAACGTTCCCCCAACGTTCCCCCCCGAATGTTCCCCGAACGTTCCCCCCGAACGTTCCCCCAACGTTTTCCCCCCGAACGTTCCCCCAACGTTCCCCCACGAACATTCCCCCAACTTTCCCCAACAAACGTTCCCCCAACGTTTCCACACAAACATTCCCTCAACGTTCCCCACCGAACGTTCCCTCAACGTTCCTTCACGAACGTTCCCCCAATGTATCCCCCCGAACATTCCCCCAACGTTCCCCCACGAACGTTCCCTTAACGTTCCCCCATGAACGTTCCCTCAATGTTCCCCCTCGAACGTTTCCCCAACGTTTCCCCCCGAACATTCCCCCAACGTTCCCCCCGAACGTTCCCCCAACGTTTTCCCCCCGAACGTTCCCCCAACGTTCCCCCACGAACATTCCCCCAACTTTCCCCAACAAACGTTCCCCCAACGTTTCCACACAAACATTCCCTCAACGTTCCCCCACGAACGTTCCCTCAACGTTCCTTCACGAACGTTCCCCCAATGTATCCCCCCGAACATTCCCCCAACGTTTCCACACGAACGTTCCCTCAACAATCCTTCACGAACGTTCCCTCAATGTTCCCCCTCAAACGTTCCCCGAACGTTCCCCCCGAACGTTCCCCCAACGTTTCCCCCCCGAACGTTCCCCCAACGTTCCCCCACGAACGTTCCCCCAACGTTTCCACACAAACATTCCCTCAACGTTCCCCCACGAACGTTCCCTCAACGTTCCTTCACGAACGTTCCCCCAATGTATCCCCCCGAACATTCCCCCAACGTTCCCCCACGAACGTTCCCCCACGAACGTTCCCTTAACGTTCCCCCTCAAACGTTCCCCCAACGTTCCCCCCCGAACGTTCCCCGAACGTTCTCCCCGAACGTTCCCCCAACGTTTTCCCCCCGAACGTTCCCCCAACGTTCCCCCACGAACATTCCCTCAACGTTCCCCCACGAACATTCCCCCAACGTTTCCACACAAACATTCCCTCAACGTTCCCCGACGAACGTTCCCTCAAAGTTCCTTCACGAACGTTCCCCCAATGTATTCCCCCGAACATTCCCCCAACGTTCCCCCAAGAACGTTGCCCCACGAACGTTCCCTTAACGTTCCCCCATGAACGTTCCCTCAATGTTCCCCCTCGAACGTTTCCCCAACGTTTCCCCCCGAACATTCCCCCAACGTTCCCCCTTGAACGTTCCCCCAACGTTCCCCCACGAACGTTCCCTCAACGTTTCCCCCCGAACGTTCCCCCAGCGTTTCCCGCCGAACATTCTCCCAACGTTCCCCAACGAACGTTCCCTCAACGTTCCCCCATGAACGTTCCCCCTCGAACATTCCCTCAACGTTCCCCTACGAACGTTTCTCCAACGTTTCCACACAAACGTTCGCCCAACGTTCACCCCAAAAGTTCCCCCAACGTCTCCCCACGAACGTTCCCTCAACGTTCCCCCACGAACGTTTCACACGAACGTTCGCCCAACGTCTCCCCACGAACGTTCCCCTAATGTTTCCACACGAACATTTCCCCAATGTTCCCCCTATAACACTATTGCAAAAAAAAATAAAATAATGTTCAGTTTTTATTTAGTATTAATATAAGTTAACACTTCGTAAAAAAATGTAAGACGTATGTAAGAATTACGCACACTTTTCTGTATTTTGTCTTTCCAGTAAATATAATGTAACATAATGTAAGGGTGGAGTCAGACAATTTCCATAGGGGTGGCCAGACTGAGACCATTGCTCACACAGCACAGAAACTGATTCCTTTTTTTATGTGGTCACTCACTCATTTACCTATACAGGCAGTGAGTGCCATGTAGAATTACATCACAAAGACCCGCATACTACTAAGCTTTTTTTCTCTTCATTTTCCCTGACAAGTGAAAAAAACCATTCGGTGGCCAATTAGTATTTGCTGCAGACACTATGATGGTGCCCAGCTGACCAGTGGCAACAACGAGTTTCGAACCAAGGAGTACATTCCTCCAACGTTCCCCCCCCCCGAACGTTCCCTCAACGTTCCCCCACGAACATTCCCCCAACGTTCCCCCCGAACATTCCCCCACGAACATTCCCTCAACGTTCCTTCACGAATGTTCCCCTGTTTCTACAGGAACGTTCCCTCAACGTTCCCCCCAAACATTCCCCGAACGTTCCCCCCGAACGTTTCCCCAATGTTCCCCCACGAACGTTCCCCCCGAACATTTCCTTTTAAACGTTCCTCCAACATTTCCACACCAACATTCCCCAACATTCCCCCCGAACATTCCCTCAATGTTTCCACACAAACGTTTCCCCAACGTTCCCCGCCAAACATTCCCCCAATGTTCCCCCTTGAATGTTCCCCCCGAACATTTCCTTTTAAACGTTCTCCCAACGTTTCCACACGAACGTTCCCTCAACAATCCTTCACGAACGTTCCCTCAATGTTCCCCCTCAAACGTTCCCCCAACGTTCCCCCCCGAACGTTCCCCCAACGTTTCCCCCCGAACGTTCCCCCAACGTTCCCCCACGAACCTTCCCTCAACGTTCCCCCACGAACATTCCCCCAACGTTCCCCCAAGAACATTCCCCCAACGTTCCCCCACGAACGTTCCCCCAACGTTTCCATACGAACATTCCCCAACATTCCCCCCGAACATTCCCTCAATGTTTCCACACAAACGTTTCCCCAACGTTCCCCGCCAAACATTCCCCCAATGTTCCCCCTTGAACGTTGCCCCCGAACATTTCCTTTTAAACGTTCTCCCAACGTTTCCACACGAACGTTCCCTCAACAATCCTTCACGAACGTTCCCTCAATGTTCCCCCTCAAACGTTCCCCCAACGTTCCCCCCGAACGTTCCCCCAACGTTCCCCCCCGAACGTTCCCCCAACGTTCCCCCACGAACCTTCCCTCAACGTTCCCCCACGAACATTCCCCCAACGTTCCCCCAAGAACATTCCCCCAACGTTCCCCCACGAACGTTCCCCCAACGTTTCCATACGAACATTCCCCAACATTCCCCCCGAACATTCCCTTAATGTTTCCACACAAACGTTTCCCCAACGTTCCCCGCCAAACATTCCCCCAATGTTCCCCCTTGAACGTTGCCCCCGAACATTTCCTTTTAAACGTTCTCCCAACGTTTCCACACGAACGTTCCCTCAACAATACTTCACAAACGTTCCCTCAACGTTCCCCCTCAAACGTTCCCACAACGTTCCCCCCCGAATGTTCCCCCAACGTTTCCCCCCGAACGTTCCCCCAACGTTCCCCCACGAACCTTCCCTCAACGTTCCCCCATGAACATTCCCCCAACGTTCCCCCACGAACGTTCCCTCAACGTTCCCCCTAGAACGTTTCCCCAACGTTTCCCTCCGAACGTTCCCCCAACGTTCCCCCACGAATGTTTCTCCAACGTTTCCACACAAACGTTCGCCCAACGTTCCCCCCAAACGTTCCCCCAACGTCTCCCCACGAACGTTCCCTCAACGTTCCTCCACGAACGTTTCCCCGAATGTTCCCATAACGTTCCCCTGAACGTTACCCCAATGTTTCCACACGAACATTTCCCCAATGTTCCCCCTATAACACTATTGCAAAAAAAAAAAATAATGTTCAGTTTTTATTTAGTATTAATATAAGTTAACACTTCGTAAAAAAATGTAAGACGTATGTAAGAATTACGCACACTTTTCTGTATTTTGTCTTTCCAGTAAATATAATGTAACATAATGCAAGGGTGGAGTCAGACAATTTCCATAGGGGTGGCCAGACTGAGACCATTGCTCACACAATGGTCGCACAGAAACTGATTCCTTTTTTTATGTGGTCACTCACTCATTTACCTATACAGGCAGTGAGTGCCATGTAGAATTACATCACAAAGACCCGCATACTACTAAGCTTTTTTTCTCTTCATTTTCCCTGACAAGTGAAAAAAACCATTCGGTGGCCAATTAGTATTTGCTGCAGACACTATGATGGTGCCCAGCTGACCAGTGGCAACAACGAGTTTCGAACCAAGGAGTACATTCTTCCAACGTTTCCCCCCCCCCGAACGTTACCTCAACGTTCCCCCTGAACATTCACCCACGAACATTCCCTCAACGTTCATTCACGAACGTTCCCCTGTTTCCACAGGAACGTTCCCTCAACGTTCCCCCCAAACATTCCCCGAACGTTCCCCCCGAACGTTCCCCCAATGTTCCCCCTTGAACGTTCCCCCCGAACATTTCCTTTTAAACGTTCCTCCAACGTTTCCACACGAACATTCCCCAACATTCCCCCCGAACGTTCCCTCAATGTTTCCACACAAACGTTTCCCCAACGTTCCCCGCCAAACATTCCCCCTTGAACGTTCCCCCCGAACATTTCCTTTTAAACGTTCTCCCAACGTTTCCACACGAACGTTCCCTCAACAATCCTTCACAAACGTTCCCTCAATGTTCCCACTCACTCATTTACCTATACAGGCAGTGAGTGCCATGTAGAATTACATCACGAAGACCCGCATACTACTAAGCTTTTTTTCTCTTCATTTTCCCTGACAAGTAAAAAAGAAAAAATATTATGAGGAAGATTTTCAAAGATATTCCTTTGCAATACTTTATAATTTGGCTGCCAACTTGTGTGTAATGATGACACTCAATTGAACCCCAGAACATGCTAGCGTGAATGCATGGAAAACTCATTTTAATTTTCTTTTAACAATATGATACAGACTGACCAACACTATTAAGCCAAATCAGCATTGAAAATTGACTTTACTTTTAATAACCTTCTTCAATGCTGGAGCTTTTTAAAACGGAATATTTTCTTTAAAATAGAAGTGTTATTTAACTGCTATTAAATTGTTTCCCAACAAAATCCGCCCAATCTGGCAACACTGGAACGCGCAGAGCCCGATGTCGCCTTTACTCGTAGCGCGCCACAACTACTACTAAGTACAGTAATAGTACTAAGCAGTAGTACTACTTCTGTGTTGGTGGTTGACATTAATGTTGAGAGTATTCCTGCACTGGTTGGTGAAGGTGCGCTGTTGAATTGCGTCCCTGTGTGAACCTGCGTGCAGAAATACTTCCGCAAAAAAGTTGCCGGCAAAGCGGTGGTTGGGGTTTGGGTTGCCAAAGATTAATCTATGGTGGACTTGGAGTTTTTGGAACGAGCTCCTCCACCGCAGAGCCGCTTTCCGCCATACTCGTTGCTGTGCCCAAATGACCCACGTAACGAACGTACGCCATTTGCGTAGCTGTGTGACGTCATTACGTAAACGATGCAGAATATCGCTATTATTACGATATGGGCTTTTTTTTATCGTTTTAAAAATTATACCGGTATTATCGTGAACGATACGATACAGCACACCCCTATTTTCTAGCCATTTTCATTCAAAAGTAATTTTAATCGGGCAGTCATCCCTGCATAAAGCTTTAAAAATAGTTCAAAAATAATCATCATTATATCAATTACTTTAGTGTACAAAAAGACTATGTAGATTTAGTTTTATGTCCATAAACAATTCACTAAATTAAATATAAAGTAGCAAATAGCAGCACAGGGAGTGATTGGGAGTTGATTTCTTTAATTCTTGCCAATTTACTGATACTAATAATTTTTATATTACCATCAAAAGCTTGAATTTTTTGTGCGTGTCTCTGCATGAAACGAAAGATTATAATCATTTAAAGGGAGTTCAGGCGTGCAGCTGATTTCTGTAACAAGACCAAAAGAGCCTGCCAGCAATCCATGTAAACTTGTCAAATTCTCCAAAGAGGATGCTGAACGAATCTTTCCCCCGGGGGCCTGGAGAAGTCACTGATGTGGTAGCAAACTCAAGATTTTGACAAGGGCAATGAGTAGGGCAAACACACGCATAAATATTAAAATCTAGCTGTGACCACATACAGATGATGGTTTAAAGACTATATTACACAGATAATCCATTTGTACACATGCGGGATTCAGCAGAGCAGCAATATTATACTTTATTATTGCTTATGAATTCCAGGGTAACATAGCAACTGAAGAGCAGTTGCTTATAAATCAGGCATATAAATTACCAAATTCAAATGGTACTATAGTTTTCTGACTATGAAATACATTCACATGTGTACAGTATGTAGAAAACATGTATAACCGGCCACTTTCACTGGCCACTTTATCAGCTAGACACTTTATAGTATCATATGTATATATGTACATTTTCAGCACATTTTCAGGGCCCAACAGTGGCAACCTGGCAGTGGAGAGACTTGAACCAGTGACCCTTCAATTACTACTCCAGTGCCTTAATCACTAAGCTACAACTGCCTTAAAAAAATGCCTTAAAATCACATACTGTTCCACCATGTACAAACCCAGTTTTAAAATAGTTGGGACAGTAAAAAATTTATGAATGCAAATTAATACAGCAAACATTATTAAATGTTTAACATTTATTAAAAATAGCATTTTAACTTTGAGTTTGGTAAATATATGGTCAAGGTCATGTGAAAGTAAAGCAATCGCAGTCCATTACACTACCACCACCATCATCATCATGTTTGCCAGATGGTAAGATGTTCTTATGGTGGAATGCCAATCTTAGGAGGTACCAGGAACCCTGTCTTCCATCTGGATAGATAGATAGATAGATAGATAGATAGATAGATAGATAGATAGATAGATAGATAGATAGATAGATAGATAGATAGACATGGATGGACGGACAGACAGACATACATGGATGGATGGATGGGCGGACGGACGGACGGACAAATAAACAAAAAATAAACAAAAAATATTTATATGGTAAGTATATAGCAATTTTGAATCTGATATCTATAACACATTCCAAATAAATTAGGAAGATGTTTACAAGCAGGAGGCTCTCACATACAGTGCTATAATGATTGGCTAATAAAAGGAGCATTAACAACAGGCTCAGCTATTTATGAGCAATGATGGTTGAAGTTTATATCTTTCTCGTTTTAGCAGTTTGATTCTTAATGCCATGTCAGCTGCTATGGCATTCCTAATGTGAACAATTGGGGTTTTTCATTATTCATTCCAGTCTGTAAAAAAATCCGCAGTGAGTTCTGGACATTTTTGGTGCCAGCACGCCAGGTTTCCGTCATATCTAGCAAGAGCAGCATTGTTGGCACCACAGTCTCAACTTGCTTCAATCTCGGGTGGGTAAACAGGTTTTGATCAGAACCACCTCAAGGTAAATACAAAGGGAGAGCTAGCAGGTAACACAGTCATGAAGGCTTTCACAGGATGTCAGCACCCACCTCCCCCAGGTTATCAAACCTGAGTGATCGAACAAGAGAGGAAAAACAACAGCAACCCAACATTCCTGATCACCACAAGTTTTTATGACCTAGAACCCTCCCAGCTTTGTGCCTCGAGGTGGGCAGCTCCGGTCCTAGAGGTCAGAAATCAGGCGCAGCCAGAAGCCAACACGCAGCGTCAGCAAATCTGACAAACATGAGAGCACCAGACTGCCCAGACCCCAGAACCAACGAATGCGGTCATCTAGATGATCCCAAGCCACATACTGCACTATGTTACTACAGTGTAGCTTTGTAGTAAATGAATGCAGGTGCTAAACTGATCTACCTGCAGTCTAGACCTGCCTTTTATTAAAATCTGTACAGCATTATCAAGCACAATATCTAACAACGAAATCCCTGGACTCTTAAGCAATTAAATGATATATAAATTAAAACATTTGAAGAAAAAACACTTACTTGGTGTCTTCAGTTTCCAAACAATTAGAAAACATTGCTAACTGGACAAAGTGTAAAACACTGGTGTATTACACAGGCAGCTGTCACATTGAGAACAAATATTTATGTATAAATGTAGTCAGTGGGATTGATAAATGGGTTACGGTGGTGCCAACAGTACAGAACAGTAGTGGCTACAGTGAGTAACAGTATATTTACCGTAAAAAAATCATCAATATTTTTTTAGTGTAGTATAAAAAATACAGTGAATGTACGTTCAGAGAGGTGCATCTGCTAAAGCGCTTGGTAAGTTTATATACACTCACATTTAGCTAGCTTGTTGTTGCATGAGCAGTATGTAAAGTAGCCACCATATGGCTCTCACTCTCAATTTGGTAAGTGTTTTGCAAATGGGATTTGTTGCTGACTCAAAATAAGAGATGAAAATAGGGTTTAAATCTCACCTAGTCTAGCATGTTGTTATGCTAGACATACACTAATCAGCCATAACATTAAAACCACCTCCTTGTTTCTACACTCACTGTCCATTTTATCAGCTCCACTTACCATATAGAGGCACTTTGTAGTTCTACAATTACTGGCTGTAGTAAATCTGTTTCTCTACATACCTTTTTAGCCTGCTTTCACCCTGTTCTTCAATGGTCAGGACTCCCACAGGACCACTACAGAGTAGGTATTATTTGGGTGGTGGATCATTCTCAGCACTGCAGTGACACTGACATGGTGGTGGTGTGTTAGTGTGTGTTGTGCTGGTATGAGTGGATAAGACACAGCAATGCTGATGGAGTTTGTAAACACCTCACTGTCACTGCTGGACTGAGAATAGTCCACCAACCAAAAACATCCAGCCAACAGCGCCCCATGGGCAGCGTTCTGTGACCACTGATGAAGGTCTCGAAGATGACAAACTCAAACAGCAGCAATAGATGAGCGATCATCTCTGACTTTACATCTACAAGGTGGACCAACTAGGTAGGAGGGCCTAATAGAGTGGACAGTGAGTGGACACGGTATTTAAAAACTCCAGCAGCGCTGCTGTGTCTGATACACTCATACCAGCACAACACACACTAACATCATCCACCACCTAAATAATACCTGCTCTGTGGTTGTATATGGACTACAGTCAGTAATTGTAGAACTACAAAGTGCTTCTATATGGTAAGTGGAGCTGATCAAATGGAAAGTGAGTGTAGAAATAAGGTGGTTGTCATAATGTTATGGCTGATCAGCGTATCTGGCTCTCTATCTGGTTAGTAACATAATAGAGTTTAAAGTGCTGCTACTAGTCTGTAAATCACTGAATGGTTTTGGTTTAGAATATATCTCAGATATGTTTAGAGAATATAATCCCAGTAGATCTCTTAGATCCATGGACTCGGGTCAGGACAGCTTTGTGGCTATAACAACCTCAACTCTTCTGAGGAGGCTGTGAGTCGATCAGTTGATGTTCCAGTCAAAAGGTTTTGTTTCATAAACTAGGATGGTTGTCATATGTATGAGATGGCACAATTACTATAGATCCTCTGTGATTCATGTAAACTGTACTTGCAATTTTATTTATTTCTATATTTAACTTGCAGAATTCATGAGTAAAGAGATTTACCATAGATACCCATGTAAAAGCTGGTAAGTGTGTGAATCAATAAGATGCTATTTATGATACAACCATTTGTATCTGCGCCTGAACCACTGTCTCTATGACAACGCCAGTGACACCTCACATTGTGTGAGTTATGTTAGGGCTACACATCACACACTGCACTGCACTGCACTCACACACACACACACTCCTGCACACACACTCACTCGTACCTTTCTTGCCTCACATCTTTTCTCTCCCAGTTTGACAAATGGCTCTGCAGTGACAAGTCAAGGACACAATGGTTGGGGCAACACTTACACTTCTTACACTTGCAAATTCATAACCATTTGCATGGAATAGGAAAAGGAAAAGGAAATAGGAATGGGAAAAGGAATAGCATTCGTGTCTCTTTTTTTATTATTACCCCCTCCCCCCTCCACTGTTTAACTGTGTGCAATTGCTACAGACAACCCAAGAGACCTTTCTAACCAGGGAGCCAAATGATTTACAGATACCCTTTACATCTTTTTAGAAATTGATGCATCAAAGAAAAGCTACAAACATTTTAAGGAGTGTGAGTATATATAAGCCACAGATGCCGATGTAGTGTGGGAGGGTGAAATTGGCCTTGGTTGCCCATGTGAACTGCCGGACTCACCAGTCAGAAGCAGCCTAACTTACAGTATATTCAAAGCTGATAATGCTGAATGCTGAAAAGTACAGACAGATTTCAATTAATCATGCCATTCCTTCTGGAAAGTGCATGTTTAGGGATGGTTTTATTTTTCAGCATGATAACAATCTGAAGCACACTGCTAATGCAGTGAAATAATATGGGGGTGGGGGGGTGGGGGTTGCAGCTGATAACACACTGACAGTCATGAACTGGCATACACAGAGTCCAGACCTGAATATTATAGAGGCAGTATGGGATCATCTGGACAGAGAAAGTACAGTGGTACCCCGAAACTTGACGTCAATTGGTTCTGAAGGTTGCGTTGAGTTTTAAGGTAATTTTTCCCATAAGGATGTATGGGAAACCTGTGAATGTGTTCCATGGTCCCGTGGAACTGCATATATTTCAGGCTAATGTAAAATAATAGGGTTGTTATTGACACGTATACACTTAAAATAACACAAATATAATATACATAACACTGAAATACATTTAAAAACAGTTGCAAATGAACAACCTTTACTTCTTTTTTTTTTTTACTTGTTTTCTTATGCTTCTTAATCGTGGAGATGCTTGATCTTGAAATACCGTATTCCTTAGCAAGTTCAGTAAGGGTGCATTCACATGAGAAGCGGCAAAACCACTTTTGTGAGTTTGGCGGTGCACAAAGCTTAACGTGACTTACTGTACTAAAACAACGAGCGAGAAATTTCATTAGTGGAGAAAACTTATGATCAGTAATAAGAGAGGTTTAGTGTTACTATGTCGTTCTTTTAATACATTAATACATGAAGCTTATTTTTTAAACAATATACCAGAAGATTACTTCAGAAAACCCCCAAAAGATATTTAAGATATTTCCTGTATTTTCTGTTTGTATCTTAATAGACCAAAAATAAGTATGGATGGTCATTAAAACACGCTGGAACCAGAGCTGGGATCTCGAATATATCGTATCGAGTCTCAGCTCTGCCTGCCGGCTGGGCTGAGCAGCCACATTAACAACGATTGGCCTGTTATTAAAGCCGGATAGGGACTCTTTCATAACTAATGCAATTATGACCTCTGCTGGCTGATTGATGGCTCCTGCACAGATACGGGAAAAGAGAGCTGTCAGGGTGTGTCTCTCCGTACACAGTGCTGATCCGCATTGCACTCGTCAAAGTGTAGGTGGCAAAATGCATACGGCTGCTGCCCACACGTCGGAGGGGGTGTGGGTTAGCTTTGTTCTTCTCAATCAGAGCGAGGATCGGCATTGGTGGAGAGGAAGCATGATGCAATCAGACACTTGGACAATTGAAAATTTGCACAGAACTGTACATAATTGTACACACACAGCTCAACTCATAGCTCATTACCCTTAATTAAATGAAACCGACATCTCTCTTATCCATTTACATTTTAAGACATTCATCGGATGAGTCTCAGTTTGGGCTCTTTGCAATGCAGATTTATTTCTTCTCAGGACTCAGGGTAGCAAGTTCACAGCTTATTTTAAATTTACACTGTTTTTGTCACCCAGACCTACATTCATCTCGGTTCTTCCATCTGTCTTTTACTCAGGATATGGCTGACTGGCTTGCTCAGAACAAATAACAAATTATCTATCAAAATTAATTTATTCATGTGTTTTCATGGGTGCAAAAAACTCTAAAAGGCCATCTGAGTCATCCAATTAGTAGATTAAATAAATAAATAAATAAAAATTCTTGCATAGTTAACCTTGGCTTGTCTTGCACTTCTTTGTACCTAATTACTGTGTACTCTCATGATCATAGTAATAAAACTTATGCAAATTTAACCTCCAGGAAAACTAAAGCTACAGTTCTAGCTGAACACATGGTTCACACATAGCTATATTAAAACTGTATAGCAGGTATTATTATATTTAGCACCACTTTGGTATACAATGCATTTTGCACCTGTAAAACATATACAATATAGTACATTCTGCACCACCGTAGTATGTACTGAATTTTGCTCCATGATTCGCTTGTTCTCTGTGCCAGCGGTCCCCAACCTTTTTTGCACCACAGACCAGTTTAATATAAGATATAATTTCACGGACCGGCAGGCGTGGGAGGATAACAATAGTGCTCACCAATGATGGAAAATCAGTGGGAACCCTGAGCTTGTTTCGCTGCCACGAGATGCTCCAACCTAGGGGTGATAAGAGACAATAACACCCAAAGTGTGTTTCTTATGTCCAGTCTACTCTATAACTTTGTTTTGGTTGCCTTCGGTGCAGAAAATCCCTCTTCACAAAGATAGGATGTTGGAAATGGAAGCAGTGTTTTATTGCTTTGGTAGCGATCTCTAATTACTTATTCTTTCTGTGCAGCCCAGTAACAAATGGCCGGCCTTATGGTGGGGGACCACTGATCTAGGCTGTTATCAGTAAAAGGTGAAAAAGCCAACATCTGTCATGGTATTGGGGTGCATCAGGTGTCGAATATATGTAAACGTACCATTTACCATTGAATAAGTGTAAAGGTTTTGCCTGATAAACTACAGCATCAGTTCACACAGGATTCTGGCTCAGGCCTGCACTCACTTACTACATGCATGTAATAAGAGTTACACAAGCTGCATAGCTGATCATTCACCAGCTTGCTGCTGTGAACCACACGCAGTGTATGTTGGGTAATTGGGAGCAAGGGTTAGGTGTACATATGCATTAAGTGACCTACTTGCAGCACTACATCTGCACACACAGACATCTAAGGTGTCAGCCATGGTAAAATGTCATCCCTCGGTGCAGCCACCCCCTTCCAGCGTCAGCCTAGTATGTGCTACATCACCCCGGTAATAGGATGGTGAGAGGACTTTGATAATGCTGATCTTTTCCTGAACCCCCTGGAAACGTATCTCACAATGTAGAGGAACACAGCTAAATGTCAGTGGTCAATAACAAGAATCAAAGTCAAAATCTACTCAAAATGAAAAGCAGAATCTTAGCTATGTTGTTCAGCCTCCCTCACTTGAAATAGGATTGTCTTGCTTATTTGCAGTGTTAAGAAAGTTTAGTTTTGGGCCGCTTAGGTGGCGCAGCGATAAAAACACACACTAGAACACCAGAGCTGGGTTCTCGAATACATCGTATCGAGCTGCCGGCTGGGCTGAGCGGCTACATGAACAACGTTTGGCCTGCTGTTCATATAGTGGTGGGATATTAAGCCGGATAGCAACTCTCTCATGACTGATGCAACTACGACCCCTACTGGCTGATTGATGGCGCCTGCACAGAGGCGAGGAAAGAGTGGGCTGATCAGGGTGTGGCTCTCCGTACACAGTGCTGATTCGCATATGCACTCATCAAGTGTAGGTGACAAGATGCATACGGCCGCTGCCCACGTGTCGGAGGGGGTGTGGGTTAGCTTCATTTTCCTCAATCAGAGCCGTGGTCGGCATTAGCGGAGAGGAACCTTGACGCAATCGGGCAGTTGGATGTGCTAAAGTCAGGAGAAAAAAGGAGAGAAAATGTATAAACAAAATGTATATAAAAAAGACTTACATTTGCATACTGCTACATCCTCAATGTGTCAGCAGTAAACTTAAAGGAAAGCAACTAACACTCATTAAGTACAGTATAGCATTACATATCATTAGAAAAGCTCTGAAAATCCTGACACTAGCCTGGTGGAGACAGTTTTCTTCATTAATAAACATAAGCTAAAAGCAGACACACACCACAATGCTAATAAAAGCATTATCCCTCCGATTTCTGTTTTTTTAGGGATTCTGTTGTTGGAAGATGCAGCGTTGCCTGGTTACAGATAGTAGCAAGAGATGTAAAATACAACTTTGTTGAAGAATGTGTGCTTGACAGGATTATTGATTGAAATAAAAAATAATGTCTAAAGAAAATATTAAAAAATAAGAAACAATGACTTTGTAACTTTGGTAAAATTGGGTGTGTTTCCTATCTTATATCATTAACTGCCAAGTGTGATTAAAAAGGCAATGTGTAATGTTACATCATACGTACTCGCCATTATCCACTGAATAAAGGTGTAATTTGTGAAGAACTTAAAACTGTGTCTATAAATCACATACTACAGAAAAACTTAGCATTTTGCAACTGAACTTTTTCATACACATACCTGTATGTTTTGCATCCCATTAAATTACATATATATATACAGTATATATTAGGGCTGTCAAACGATTAAAAATTGTAATCGTGATTAATTTGAGAATTTCATATAGTTAGTCGCAATTAATCGCATTTTTTTTTTTTTAAAAGGAGGTGGTTTTAATGTTATGGCTGATCGGTGTACATACACTAACATACACAAAAACTCATTCACAATCAACACAGTCTTGTTCCCTGGGTTCTGACAACTCATACTAGTGACTATATTACTTGCATCTTTGCACAATATTGCATTGTTTCTGCACCTTATTCTCACCTTATTCTACCTGCTGCTATATAAACCTTACGCTGCTAACTGGAAGTTAACGCGACAATAATAACGCGTTCCAGTGTTGCCAGATTGGGCGGTTATCCGCCAAATTGGGCGGATTTTGTTGGAAAACAATTTAATAGCATTAAAATAACACTTCTGTTTAAAAGAAAATATTTAGTTTTAAGAAGCACCAGCATTGTAGAAGGCTATTAAAAGTAAAGTAAATTTTCAATGCTGATTTGGCTTAATAGTGTTGGTCAGTCTGTATCATATTCTTGAAATGATAAAGTATTGCAAAGGAATATCTTTGAAATTCTTCCTCATAATGTTAAGGTTGCTATATTTTGGTTTTTCACTTGTCAGGGAGAGAAAAAAGCTTATTATTATCATGCGTGTGATATATATCATTTAAGTGATCTGCGTATCACGTTACCACTGTGTGTTGGACGTCAATGAGCTGATATGTGTATCAGGTGACCAGCGAGTAACGGCGTGTTATGTTTAAGTGTGATGCTCCAAGTTGTGGATTAAGCAATAAAGACAACACGTTCTCCACATAACTAGTGTCATTTGTATTTCGTGGTTAAGTACAAAACATAACAATGCGGGTCTTCGTGATGTAATTGTACATGGCACTTACTGCCTGTATAGGTAAATTTTTCCTGTATAGAATTTGCGTTAACGGCACTATTTTTTAAAATCGCGTTAAATTGAGATTGCGTTAATGCGTTATTATCGCGTTAACTTCGACAGCCCTAATATATATATATATATATGGATAATTACTGCATGGGTGATTATGTTTCAGCTGGCAACAAGTTATTTAACCCTAACTAATGCAGTGAGTAGCTTCTCATTTGTTAAACAACCATGTGGAAAGACACATCCTGTGGTCGTGGAAAAGATGTTAATCTGTTTCAATAGGGTCAAATTATTGTCATGCATCAAGCAGAGTAAACATCTAAGGAGATTGCTAAAACTACTAAAATCGGGTTAAGAACTGTTCAGCGCATTATTAAAAAGTGGAAGGACAGTGGGGAAACATCATCTTCGAGGAAGGAATGTGGTCGGAAAAAAATCTTGAATGATCGTGATCGGCGATCACTTAAACGTTTGGTGAAATCAAATGGTAGAAAAACTACAGTAGAACTCAGGAATATGTTTAATAGTGAAAGTGGGAGCATTTCCACACGCACAATGTGAAGGGAACTCAAGGGATTGGGACTAAACAGCTGTGTAGCCTTAAGAAAACCACTTGTCAGTGAGGCTAACCGGCAAAAACGGCTTCAATTTGCTTGGAAGCATAAAGATTGGACTCTGGAGCAAAGGAAGAAGGTCATGTGGTCTCATGAGTCCAGATTTACCCTGTTCCAGAGTGATGGGCGCATCAGGGTAAGAAGAGAGGCGGCTGAAGTGATGCACCCATCATGCCTAGTGCCTACCGTACAAGCCTGTGGGGGCAGTGCTATGATCTGGGATTGCTGCAGTTGGTCAGGTCTAAGTTCAGCAACATTATGTGCCCAAAGAATGAGGTCAGCTGACTACCTGAATATACTGAACGAGCAGGTTATTCCATCAATGGATTTTTTCTTCCCTGATGGCACGGGCATATTCCAAGATGGCAATGCCAGGATTCATTGGGCTCAAATTGTGAAAGAGTGGTTCAGGAAGCATGAGACATCATTTTCACACATGAATTGGCCACCACAGAGTCCAGACCTGAACCCCATTGAGAATCTTTGGGATGTGCTGGAGAAGACTTTGCGCAGTGGTCCAAATCTCCCATCATCAATACAAGATCTTAATGCAACTCTGGACAGAAATAAATGACATTGCAGAAGCTTGTGGAAACAATGCCACAGCGAATGCGTGCCATAATCAAAGCTAAAGGCGGTCCAACCAAATATTAGAGTGTGTGACCTTTTTTTTGGCCAGGCAGTGTATATATTTATTATATATAACACATTTATTATATTAGATTAATATATTATATTGCTGACCATGTTGGTAATGCATATCCATATTGATTGACATTACCCAGACTACAAGACAAGATACCATGAACAGAATAACCATAATACTCATGAACATGAACAAGATAGCCAAACAAAGTCGTAACCAACAAAAAAGCCATGAGCAGGCAAACCAAAATTCTCCCTTGAATGATCCACAGCTGCTCCCCTAAATCCCCTGAGCATTACACCTGAAACGAGGTGAAGCTGTGGAACATTGGCTACTGACCAATCATCATGAGGAGGTGTAGCCTTAGCACCATAAACAAACCCTCCTCAACCATGTGCATCCAGAGACAGGGGCACAGAGGCTAGATTCGTGACAATTAGTAAAAGTATCCCAGTTTGTCTTTTGTAGTAGGCTGAGTATTGTGGCTTTACATGATGAACAATACAATGCATACTGGTTTTGTGTTTAACTTCTTGTTTTAGTTCCTGTTCTAGTATTTTTTATTGATTGATTTATATGCACTTGTGTCCCGCCCTCTCTGTCCACCCAGCTTCACACTCACATTGTAAAAAGACTCTGGGAATCCAAATAAATCGACATTCAAAGCCTGAGAAACGTTCATGCTACAGTGATAAATATAGTCACATGGGCTCAAAAGTACTTCAGAATCAGGAGTACCATATGGCATGGCTGACTTGCATATGTGTGTGGATACCATATCACGGTGAGGTCTTTTCCGGGGAAGTCCATGGTTATTTCAGCAAAACAATGCCAGGTCTCATTATGTATGCACTGCAACATCTCTTCCAGGGATAAATAATTTACATGTGCTCAGCTGTGTTGTAGAAAACAGGATTAGTCGGGCCAGTCAACTTTCTTCAATAGCTCTGATGTTCAGTTCAGATGCATGGATGCTCATTGTGGGTCCCCTTGATGTAGGACAGAGGTAGGTATGGGTAATTTGACTGGCCTGCAACTACACAGTCCCATTCACTGTGTGTTGTAACACATTCACCCTAAGAGTATTAAAATTACCTTTAATTTGAAATGCAGCTTCCATTCTGTTGGTCCATACCAGATGTCGTACTCATTATGCCCTCTGGCATTAATAAATCATTGTCACCCAAAAATCTATGTTGTCCTAATTCGAACCACTGTCTGTGGGTACTCAACAAAGCAATCTGTGAGCACACCTTGCTGTTTTAGTGATACATCAACTTAATCTGGCCTTAACGATTTGGCCCACATGAAAGTCAGATGTTTAACACCATTAGCCCATTATTTATTGTAACCCTGACTGTAACAAGAACATTTTTGGGATGGCACATTTTTGGGATGGCACATTAAAACCACCTCCTTGTTTCTACACTCACTGTCCAGTTTATCAGCTCCACTTACCATATAGGAGCACTTTGTAGTTCTACAATTACTGACTGTAGTCCATCTGTTTCTCTGCATGCTTTGTTAGCCCCCTTTCATGCTGTTCTTCAATGGTCAGGACTCTCCCAGGACCACTACAGAGCAGGTATTATTTAGGTGGTGGGTCATTCTCAGCACTGCAGTGACACTGACATGGTGGTGGTGTGTTAGTGTGTGTTGTGCTGGTATGAGTGGATCAGACACAGCAACGCTGCTGGAGTTTTTAAACACCTCACTGTCACTGCTGGACTGAGAATAGTCCAAAAATATCTAACCAACAGCGCCCCATGGGCAGCGTCCTATGACCACTGATGAAGGTCTAGAAGATGACCAACTCAAACAGCAGCAATAGATAAGTCAAAGTCAAAGTCAGTCAAAGTCAAAGTTGCTTTATTGTCAAAACTGCAATATGTACAGGACATACAGAGGATTGAAATTGCGTTACTCTCTGACCCATGGTGCAACATTAAACATTAATTAACAATAAATCTAGAATAAAAGAATATAAAATAGAATAAGAATAAGAATAAACACACTCTGAAGCACAAATATACAGTATATACACTGACACAAATATGAAAATATAGAAGTAAAAATGACCACTTGAATTTTAAAAATAGAAGTCCCAATATTAAAACTTAGGCATTTAAAGTGGCAGTGCAGATTATGAAGTCTTTGTTAAAAAAACAGTGTAATTCTAACGGCAGTGCAAAATCGATTATATTATAGATTAAAGTGATATGTGCGTTGAAAAGATAATGGGGATGTACGTTTTGGTATTGATGGGGGGGGGTTAGGTTCGGTTCGGTTTGGTTAGGTTCGTGAGGGGGGGCAGAACAGGAAGCGAGTTGAGGATCCTGACCGCCTGGTGGATGGTGCTGTCCCTCAGTCGGCTGGTCTTGGCCCGGAGACTCCGCAGTCTCCTTCCTGATGGCAGCAGACTGAAGAAGCTGTGTAGTGGGTGGGTGGAATCACCTGCCATGCAGAGGGCTTTGCGGGTGAGGCGGGTGTTGTGAAGTTCGTGAAGGGTGGGAAGAGAGGTGCCAATGATCTTCTCAGCTGCTCTCACGATAAGCGATTAGCTCTGACTTTACATCTACAAGGTGGACCAACTAGGTAGGAGTGTCTAACAGAGTGGACAGTGAGTGGACATGGTATTTAAAAACTGATCCACTCATACCAGCACAACACACACTAACACACCACCATCATGTCAGTGTCACTGCAGTGCTGAGAATGATCCACCACCTAAGTAGTACCTACTCTGTGGGGGTCCTGACCATTGAAGAACAGCATGAAAGGGGGCTACCAAAGCATGCAGAGAAATAGATGGACTACAGTCAGTAATTGTAGAACTACAAAGTGCTTCTATATGGTAAGTGGAGCTGATAAAATGGACAGTGAGTGTAGAAACAAGAAGGTGGTTTTAATGTTATGGCTGATCTGTGTATATTCATAGCTGATTCATAAAGTAATTTTATTTCATTTAAAATTGGTTTTGGGAGGCTAAAGAAATCTAAAAACTGCTTAAACTAGTCAAACAAAAAGTAACCAGTAATACAATTAAATGAGCGTCACTTTCCATAACTTTAATCTTTGTCTGTGTGAATGCATGGGGCTTAATTACACCCAAAAATAAATACAACAGAGCTCTCAGACTTCCAAATAGAGTAAGTTAATTTCAGTCAGTTCACCGTGGTATAGCTCTTTCTCTTCCTGCAAAACTATATCAGCCGGGGAAAGAGTAGGCTAACACACAACATTATTTGAAGCATGTGAAGCCAGCCACCTTTTTTTGAGCTGCCACCCACAATGTCTTCGATGGCAGTGGCATCTCCGCGAGGCAGACAGTTCTGCACTTTCAGAACAATAGAACCCAACTCTGCTCAGGCACTGTTTCCACAGAGCTGCAGACAGTAACACAAGAGATGCTTGACATCTGGTGCGGAGTATGTCTTTAAAGGATTTTTAAAGCTATTATGACCTGTTAATTGTACTGTTACAGGTATTCTACTTCCCATCATTGGCAAACTACGACCTGATCTTTATTCATAAAGCAATTAAAACACAAGGCCGCTTTCAGATGTTTCTTTTTTGTTTTTTTCATGGCCATTGATGCAGAAGGAAATCCAAAAAAGCAGAGTAATTATATAAAATGAGTCACGGATTAATGAATAAATTAGACACACAGCTTTTTGCCCAATTTTCCTCCCAATCTAGCCGTAACCAATTACCCGATTGCATTTCGCTTCCTCTCCACTGATGTTGATCTTTACCCTGGTTGAGAACTGAAACATGCCCCCTCCGGCACATGTGCAGTAGCCGACTGCATCTTTTTACCTGCACGAGGTGAGTTCATATGTGGATCAGTGTACGGATCAGTGCAGACGCCATCAATCAGCCAGCAGAGGTTGTGATTGCATCATCATAATATGAGATCCCGTCAGGCACCCCCCTTGAACAACAGCCAATCGTTGTTTGTGTTGGCGCCTAGCCTGCCACATGGCAAAGCTGAGTTTCGAACCAACGAGTTTGAAATGTCAGCTCTGGTGTGCTAGCATGTTCTACCGCTGCGCCACCTGAACGCCCAGACATTGCGCCTAATTGCCCTAGTTGTTTTTTATAAATAAGTGTGCCCAGTGACAAAAGCCTATTAATAAATACAGTACATTCTCATATTTAAATGGTAGAAATAGCAATAAATTGCATTTAAAATAGCAATATAATGGTCTACTATTTAGTTACTTTTATAAGATATATTGTTTATATTATATTTCATAATAAATTAATCAGCTCTCTAATTCCAATTTATTATACACTGATCAGGCATAACATTATGACCACCTTCCTTATATTTTGTGGGTCCCTCTTTTGCTGCCAAAACAGCCCTGCAACTGAGATGCACTGTGTATTCTCACACCTTTCTGTCAGAACCAGCATTAACTTCTTCAGCAATTTGAGCTACAGTAGCCCGTCTGTTGGATCGGACCAAGCGGGCCAGCCTTCGCTCCCCACGTGCATCAATGAGCCTTGGCCGCCCATGACCCTGTCACTGGTTTACTACTGTTTCTCCCTTGGACCACTTTTGATAGTTACTGACCAATGCAGACCGGGAACACCCCACAAGAGCTGCAGTTTTGGAGATGCTCTGACCCAGTCGTCTAGGCATCACAATTTGACCCTTATCAAACTTACTCAAATCCTTGCGCTTGCTCATTTTTCCTGCTTCTAACACATCGACTGCCGAATATATCCCACCCACTAACAGGTGCTGTGATGAAGAGATAATCAGTGTTATTCACTTCACCTGTCAGTGGTCATAATGCTATGCCTGGTCGGTGTACACACAAGCGGTTGTGGTTAGTTCAGTTAAGGAGTCTGATTTTACAGAAGTGAGGTGATAGTGAACAAACCTATTTTCAAAAAAGTTAAATATAGAAATAAGGGAGAAAGGAGGGTAGAAAGTACAAAGACATGACTGTTTTGCTATTTCTGCCTTTAATGCATGCACAAGACTAATTAAAGTATAATCATACGTGTACATATTAATATGTTTTACTTATTATTTATAAGAATTTTTGTTTATGGCTGAAAACAGATAGCAAAAACAACCTTGAGCAACAAATGCTAGCACCATCTCTGAATCTGATAATCTGATGTAATGTATCATGTAGCAGGTTGTACTAGAATCAACAGCTGCTAGCTTTCATATTTCAGAAACTTCCCTCTATCTTCGGTGGTTGTGCCCTGCATGTTAATTCACCCTCATTTACACACACAAATTAGACGGTGCCAGGTTTCATCTCCTCCTTTTCTACCATTATTAGAATAACAGCTGAAGAAAGGACCACAGAACAATTCATATTAACACTGGCTTGTCGTCCTGGGTCAAGATGAGAGGTCAATCAATCAGTGTTGTGATATAATACATTCTGACCAGATCATCTCCTGTTCAGCGTCTGTTATTTTTCTTTGCAGTTTGATTTCATCACCCTGGCAGGACCGAACGGCTATAGAGACAGTTTAGATCTCGGTGAGGAAAAATATGACAGGCAGAACAGCACTGGAAAATAATGCAGATTGAGCCTCATATGAATGTAAAGTACAATATGACAGTCATTTCTGTTGGAGCTTTTTCACATGGATGCTGTGAAAAGCCTGAAATAAAATGAGCATAGTATATTTCTTCTACTCTTACCGAGCCAGATGTGATCTTACATAAGAGGACTTTCGGGAAACCTTTTTAAATCTGACCATATGGTATACCAGAGCCAAACAGTGGGCATTAATTTTAAGTTTTGCTGCCCTTTATGTCTATATAATCATAGACTATTCAAGGATGGCTTGTCCTAGATTTTTTTAATATGCCTGTAGTAGTTTGTGCCCACTAAGTCCAAAGAGTATTTGTGAGGTTAGGCAGCGGTACTGGTTTGCAATCAATGTTCCAGTGCTCAAGGGTTGATGCCAGGGCTTTACGTCACTGGAGTACCTTCACACCAAAGCATATAATTGATTTTATACACCTGTTAGCAATGGTAGTAGATTACTGCAGCAGCATATGTATGATGAAACACAGATGACTCATTCTAGCAAAATACACCGATCAGCCATAACATTAAAACCACCTCCTTGTTTCTACACACATTTATTTATTAGGATTTTAACGTCATGTTTTACACACTTTTAATTACATTCAATACAAGTGCATTTTCCAAAAATAAAAAATTCTAGCCGCTCAGGTGGCGCAGCGGTAAAACACACGCTGTTCACCAGAGCTGAGATCTCGAATACATCGTATCGAATCTCAGCTCTGCCTTGCTGAGTGGCTACATGAACAACGATTGGCCTGTTGTTCAGATAAGGGGCGGGACTAAAGCCAGATGGGGACTCTCTCTCAGACTAGTGCGATTACGACCGTTGGTGGCGCCTGCACGGAGATGGGAAAGGAGTGCGGTAGGGGGTATGGCCCTCCATGCACAACACTGTACCGCACTGCGCTTGTCAAGTGTAGGTGATAAGATGTTCGATTGCTGTGCACGTTTCGGAGGGGGCGTGGAGCAGCCTCGTCCTCCTCAATCAGGAGCAGGGACCAGCATTAATGAGAGAATGATTGACGGGTAGAAATTGGATGCGCTAAAAGTGGGAGAAAAAGGGGTAAAATAATAAAAAATTCTAGTTGATTTATGAGGTGGGATAAAATAGAGCAAAGGTCATTTTAATAGGACTAGCAAAAGTCCGTGGACATTCTCATTTATTTATTTATTAGGATCTTAAAGTCATGTTTTACACACGTTGGTTACATTCACTCGTTACACAAGATTCAAGATTCAACACAGTCATGGACAATATACAAGTAGTATCTCCAATTCACCTCACTTGCACGTCTTTTGGACTGTGGGAGGAAAACGGAGCTCCCGGAGAAAACCCATGCAAACTCCACGCAGAAAGGACCCGGACCTCCCCACCTGGGGATCAAACCCGGGACCTTCCTGCTGTGAGGCGACAGTGCGACCCACTGAGCCACCGTGCCACCCTGCCACCCTGGCCATTCTCATAGGTATTAAATGAATTCATACGTATTAAGTTTTTAATGACCTGTTAATGAATGGAGCTATCTTGGCACTAATTAAATATCCATCAAAGTCTAACATTCTCACTTCTTGTTACTCTGTTATTTTCTAAGCAGATTCAGAAAACAAAGCTATAGTTTGCAGTCTTCAGCAGGCATGATGCAACCTAAAGCGATCCATTTCATGCACTACTGACAGCAAGATCAGAAAAACGAAATCCTCCTTCTGGAAAACTGGCAACTGCAGCAAAACTTGTGGACCAGTGGGTTGACATGCTTGAAAAGATATACTGTGCACGTCTCAGACCCGTGTGGATACTGCACATGAATGGTGCGACGTGTCTGTGGTAAACCAAGAATAAGCCGTTGCTCATGAGTAATAGCATGACGCATTCCACAGTTACAAATAGCACCAGGCACCGGTGTAGCCAGTGCTGAACTCTCTTCCACCAGTACTTCCAAATATTTACTTTCATCCGGTTTATAAATGTGCTTGCACACCCATCCACCCACACACTTTAGTCTTTAAGAAATGCTAAATGATTTAGCACTGAGATAGCCGGAAAGGACTCGCTGCTCTTTAAATAACTGATTCTTAGATTGATGTCTGCCTAGCTTTAAATGCCCAAGGTCAGGATGCACTATGTGACTGCTGGTAACCAAACACAGAAGCAAAAGCAGGGTGAATGGTTATCCAAAGCCTTGACAAGGCTGTCTCTTTCAGCAGCCACAGCACTTCCCCCCTGTAGATCACACATATATATTGCATTGTCATGCATCATTCTGGGAGTCTTTACCAAATAATACATTTAGGGGTATCTAAAACATCGTATGGGTGTCTTACTGATTCACGTTGGACTTGTATGAAAACGTTCAACACAAAGAGGGCTCAAAAGAGGGTGGCACGGTGGCTCCGTGGGTAGCACTGTCGCCTCAGTGCAAGAAGGTCCTGGGTTCGATCCCCAGGCAGGACGGTCCGGGTTCTTTCTGTGTGGTTTGCATGTTCTCCCCGGTTTCCTCCGGAAACTCCGGTTTCCTCCTACAGTCCAAAAACATGCAGTCAGGTGAATTGGAGACACTGATTGCCCTATAGGTGAATGGGTGTGTGTATGTGTGTGTTAATGTGTATGTGTGTCTGCCCTGCGATAGACTGGCGCTCCGTCCAGGGTGTTACTGTGTGCCTTGCGCCCACTGAAAAGCTGGTATAGGCTCCAGCACCCTATTCCCCCCTTGCCGCAACCCTAACTGGATAAGCGGTTAAGAAAGTGAGTGAGCTCAAAAGAGAGGATTGCCTACCCAAGCTTTTCAATGGGTGCAAAGCATACAGTAACACCCTGGACGGGTCGCCAGTCCATCGCAGGGCAGTCTAGTGGCCAGCAAACACCAGTTTTGCTTAATAGCAGTGGGGTCACGATCACATTGTGTTTTTGTAATATGATTTGTTTAAACCTGTGCATAAGCAAGTTGAAGGGAAGATTTCTTTTCCACACCAATATGTATCTGTTTTTGCCCATAAGAATTCAAAATTTTGAGAATGTTATCCAATTTGTAGTTGTAGCCCTGAGATGGATAAAATATGCTTAAAGAACTGGCTTGAAGTGATTGCAGTCATGCTGGAGATAGCTGTCCAGCCTGCTTGCATCTCCATAATTTTCTAGCACAAAGATTTCCCATTTCTACAACCTATCTCTGTGTGGAAGTGAAAAAAGTAAGCCATTATTTTCTCATGCACCATGGGTAATATCGAAATGAGGCACCATCTTCTGCAAAGATAGAGTAAACAAACGGCTTTACCTAAAAGGTACATTTTCATATGTCTTGGCTTAATCGAATTTCACAAACACCGCTGGTTATACTACGGCTTTATTTGCTGGAACACAAGCATGCAGTGGAATATCTATTCAGCTTTTGTTGCGCTTGCTTGTTTTGAATCAGGTTAATTGATACTGCCTCCTGTTAAAGCATGAACAGTCATTTATTTTCCTAATAGCAGGTTTGGCAAATGGCATCTCGAAGAGAATATCTATGCTGATCACCTGCTGGGAGAGGCATGATTGCTATTCTAATCATGACTAATCAGGTCCCAGAGTGCAATCACTAGGGCAAATCCAGCCCGAACAGTGCAGGGGGAAAAGAAAACATCAGAGGTAGCAGGAAGGCTGGAGAGGAAATGGGTCAATTGTACGTAGAGGAACTTGTTTAACACGATGCACCAGATTTGACTGTCACTGATTGCATGTAAACGTATACTTGACTTTGGACCTAGGAGTGTGTTAAAGACCAGAAAAATAAAAACAAAGTCTGGTCTTCTTGGTCTGGTTTGGCATAGGTCTTAAAAACATGAGGGTACCAGAGCACCAGGTGTCAGGCAGAGCAGACTGGCCTGTTGGCTATCATGTTTTAAAGGCAATAAGAGACAGACGGGAGGGGTGGAATGGAAGAAACGAGAGCTAAGGCAGCTGACAAAACAGGAATCCGAGAGACGGCTTAACCGAGTCTACCCAACACAACAGCTGGGGTAGTATGAGTCTGTCTGTGTTGAGGGGCGCAAGGAGTGTGCACATCTGTGTAAGGAAAATAGCACATCCAAACTGGAGGAATACAAGACGGTAGTCTGCCAGAGTGGTTTATTTCAAAGAGTAACTAGGAGAGAAAAAAAATAGGTTTCATGTGCTCTGCTTTCTGCTGGCTTGTTTTATTCATTTATTTTTTACTTGTGTGGGATCATCAGACACATTGTGCAAACAATGCTCAGTCAAGTTTAGCCTTATTTAAATTTTCCAGTATTGGTATCAACAAAAGACATCTCAGAATGTTTTCCCAATCTAGTTGTATCCAATTACCCAATTGCTACTCTTCCTCGCTACTCTGACTGAGGAGAGCCGTGACTAACACACACCCCCTCCGACACATGTGCAGTAGCCGACTGCATCTTTTCACCTGCACAAGGTAAGTCCAAATGCGAATCAGCTTTGTGTATATAGATGCATTATCCCTCAACTCCATTAATTAGCCAGCACAGGTCGTAATTGCATCAGTTACAAGGAATCCACCCCCCCCAAACAACAGCCAATCATTGTCCGTGTGCATTGCAGAGCTGAGTTTCGAACCGACAAGTTCGAAATGTCAGGTCTGGTGTGCTAGCATGTTTTACCGCCACCTGAGCACCCTTAAAAATTCTTAATAGTGGGTAGCACTGTCGCCTCACAGCAAGAAGGTCCTGGGTTCGATTCCCAGGTGGAGCGGTCTGGGTCCTTTCTGTGTGGAGTTTGCATGTCTTCCCCAGTCCAAAGACATGCAAGTGAGGTGAAATGGAGATACAAAATTGTCCAGGACTGTGTTTGACATTAAACTTGTGAACTGATGAATCTTGTGTAATGAATAACTAACGTTTCTGTCATGAATGTAACCAAAGTAACACATGACGTAAAAATTCTAATAAATAAATTGCACCTAAAACAAGCCAAAAGTCTTATTATATTTTGCCCATGTAATAATGGATAGAAAATTATTTTAAAAAAATACTCTGTATGAATACCCTGTATATATTCACAGACAACAAAAAACGAAATACTTATATACTAAGTGAAAGGTCAGCCTGCAGACAATTTTGTTCAGACTTGTTTTGGCCTTGTCCAACAAAAAAATGGCAGTGCTCCCACAATCCTCTGAGATGCAAACCACTATTAGACTACATTTGTCCAGTGTCTGGCTCAGATTTCACCGTCCTTGAGACCACCTACTGATTTGTTAAACCTGCCAATAGATTACTTTTCTATTTTGTTTATTTTCTCTCACTGCAGGGCCAGAGTCAACTGGAGTCAGGTTGCGAGGGATCGGAAATCTTTCCCAAAAGAAATAAAGGCAGAACTGGGTGGAGAGTTTTCAAAACCAGTACTGAGATGGAAATGATGTTGACGTTGTTCTATGTAAAGGACTTTTTTTCTTTGCTGTTATGGAAATTGCAGAGCAATGGACCAAAAAGTTGAGATAACCAGTTGCTTAATTTTGTGTAATGGCTAATCTTAAATGTTAATGTTAAATGTTTAAAAAGTGCACGTACACCGACTAGGCATAACATTATGACCACTGATAGGTGAAGTGAATAACACTGATTGTCTCTTCATCAAAGCACTTGTTAGTGGGTGGGATATATTAGGCAGCAAGTGAACATTTTATCCTCAAAGTTGATGTGTTAGAAGCAGGAAAAATGGGCGAGCGTAAGGATTTGAGCGAGTTTGACAAAGGCCAAATTGTGATGGCTAGACGACTGGGTCAGAGCATCTCCAAAACTGCAGCTCTTGTGGGGTGTTCCCAGTCTACAGTGGTCAGTATCTATCAAAAATGGTCCAAAGAAGGAACAGTGGTAAACCAGCAACAGGGTCATGGGCAGCCAAGGCTCATTGATGCAGGAGGGGAGCGAATGCTGGAACGTGTGGTCCGATCCAACACACGAGCTACTGTAGCTCAAATTGCTGAAGAAGTTAATGCTGGTTGATAGAAAAATGTCAGAATACACAAATCACCACAATTTGTTGCTTTTGAGGCAGCAAAAGGGGGACCAACACAATATTATAAAAGGTGGTCATAATGTTATGCCTCATCGGTTTAAGTAAGTTAAGAAATGCTTATATGAACCATTTGTGACCATTTAAAATGTAAAACATATAAGTCTAAGCACAGCTAAGTGCTTTTCTGTAAACAGCTTAGAATCCAGACTACACATTCTCTATACCCAGGTTGACAGTGTAAATGTCCTGGGGTCGTAATGCAAAGTAAATTAACAGAGTAAACTGCTTGATTGGGTCAAGATGCAGTTCAATTGCTGGGCACATTTAAAGGTAAGAAAAAAAACTGTATTTCACATTCAAGAGTGCACAGTTAATTAATGGTACAAAATGGGATTAAAAATGTTAAAAGTTACACTAACAATATCGGGTTACCTATAATATCAAGAATTAAATAAATATATGTATTGATTGAGAAATTATGGTGCTGGTGGTTGTCCAATAAAACATTATAATGAACAATTTGTGACAGAATTAGGAGCAAATTACTGTGACAGAATTAGGGACAGTGGTAGCCTAGTGGGTAGGGCTTTGGGCTATCAACCGGAAGATTAGCGGTTCAAATCCAGGCTCTGCTTTGCAGCCACTGTTGGGTCCTTGAGCAAGACCCTTAACCCTATCTGCTCCAGGGGCACTGTAAGATGGCTGACCCTGCGCTCTGACCCCAGCTTCCAAACAAGCTGGGATATGCGAAGAAAGAATTTCATTGTACTGTATGTAATTTCATTGTAACAGTAATAACAGAGTAAATCTATGATTGATAATCTAAAGCATTACAAATCAATCATTCATCCTTTGTTGGAGGAATTTGTTGTCATATTATGAGTACAAAGTCCATCATGTGGAAACAGCTGTAGTCTAGTAAATTGCCATGTAGTGTGGATTACGTAAAATCTTGTCATTACCAGTAAAGGTATCCCAATGTTTACTCAGCTCTTAAGTGTGAAATTGGTTTATGACTGATGGGACAAACATCTATGGCTCACTTTATTAAATAAAAATACCCGGTATAACTTTTAGACCCAATAAGCACTTGTGTACTTTATAAGAGGAGGAAACACAATAACTGGCTGTACCAGCATCTTCTTGTGCAAACTTCATCACTCTGGCATGCCTTTGGGTTTTATTATCCTTCCATTAGAGCCTCCACATTTCTGAGTGCCTAGATGAAATGAGTTTACATCTTACCATGCAGGCGAGCACTGATCATTCTGACACTTGATAAAGGCTTATCTAAATGAAAGTGGGCCCTTTGTGCATGGCACTAGGCAAATCTATGATGCGCCAGGTACTCTGATACCATTCTTTACCTCCTTTCGGCTTCCAGCATGCAGGCTGGCATTGTATTAAGGTACTGTTATTGTGCACGACGTTTACTGAATTTCAATTTCACTGCCTCATCCAGTTGGTGTATTTTAGTCTGCAAGGGACTGCAAAGGCATAGTCTGAAAATTGTCCATATGACCTCTATTTTGTTTTCTACTGTAGACATTTGGAGTAAGAAAATTATAGCTCTGTGCTACAACATAAGAAGTACTAAGCCCTATTTCATTTTCTCAGATTAGACCATGACATGTAAAAAGCAGTATGAATAATTTCAATTTCACCTTGCCAACATGCTTAAATTGTTGATAGTCAACATCTGTAAAAATGCATTAGCTGATTTCAATTAGATATTCGATATGTCAGTTTACTAGAGCATGTTCATAGAAGAAATCAGAATAAAGACAAAGCAGCATATGAAGTCAGGAATGCAATCAAAGCATACAAGAACACAGTATAAACACTGACCAAATCTCAGAAAAAAAATATGACACTAAAGCCACACTGCCTAGGTCAGGCATCCACTTCAAAATTAGTTTCAGTAAGCTACACACTATTGTTTCATAACTAACCTGGCAAAATACTGTACAAATGAGGAACAACCACAAAGGGTGTCCATGATATGTACAAAATTAACACTAAATTAAACATCATTTGAAACATTTTTAAATGTGTTATGGTTCATGCTAGTTAACTCATGGTATTCCCTCTTTGTTATCAGAAAAAGTTGGGACAGCATGGAAAATGCAAATAATAAAACAACACAGAGTTTCTTACATTGACTTTGGCTTTTATTTGATTGCAAACAGGATGAACCTGAGATATGTTATGTTTTATCTGCTTAACTTCATTTCATTTATTAATAAACATCTATTCCTTCATTTCAGGCCTGCAACACATTCCAAAAAACGCTGGGACAGTAAAGAATTTACCACTCTGTAATGTTGCTATTCCTTTCCACCACATTTAAAAGACGTTTTGGCACCGAGGAGACCAAGTGATTTAGTGTTTCAGCTTTTATTTTGTCCCATTCTTCTTGCAAACACGTCTTAAGACGTGCAACAGTACGGGGTCATTGTTGTCACATTTTTCGTCTCAAAATTCTCCACACATTCTCTATTGGGGACAGGTCAGGACTGCAGGCAGGCCAGTCCAGTACCCGTACCCTTTTCTTCCGCAGCCATGCCTTTAGAACGTGTGCAGCATGTGGTTTTGCATTGTCGTGTTGAAAAATGCTGGACGTCCCTGGAAAAGATGACGTCTTGAAGGCAGCACAAGTTGCTCTAAGATCTCAATGTACTTTTCTGCATTAATGCTGCCATCACAGAAGTGTAAATTAATAATAATAATAATAATAATAAGTTCAACTTATATAGCGCCTTTCACCAAGCTCAAGGTCGCTGTACAGTATAAAAAGTGAAAACAAACGACAACACGCAAAACAAGACAAAACAAAAACAAAACAAAAACAATTCAACAGTGTGTAAGGATAGGTTAGAGATATAAGTTCAAGAAGTAGAATGAAAATGTTGTGAGAAGAGATGAGTTTTTAGAGACACCTTGAAAGCAGAAAGAGAAGAAATAGAGCGAAGAGTCGAGGGCAGAGAGTTCCAGAGTGTTGGGGCGGCAACGCTGAAGGACCTGCCACCCATAGTGGACATCCTAAATCTAGGAACAGAGAGCTGATTTTTGTCTGATGACCTTAGTCTGCGTGATGGTGTGTGGCGTGTGAGGAGTTTAGTAAGATAGGTGGGGGCGAGACCATGAAGTGCTTTAAAAGTCATGACCAGAATTTTATATTTAATGCGCATGGAAATTGGCAGCCAATGTAGTTCTTCCAAAACAGGGGTGATGTGGTCAAACTTTCGGGTAAATGTCAGGACCCGAGCAGCTGCATTTTGTATGGTTTGCAGGGGACGGAGGGTTTTGGCGGGAAGTCCGTGCAATAAAGAATTGCAGTAGTCCAAACGGCTGGTGACAAAAGCGTGTATCAGTGTTTCCGCCACCTCAAATGAAAGATATGGACGGAGACGAGTAATATTGCGAAGCTGAAGGAAGGCTGATTTGGATAGTGATTTCACATGAGGACCGAATGGTAATGTAAATTACCTTTGCCAAGGGCACTGACACAGCCCTATACCATGACAGACCCTGGCTTTTGGACTTGTTGCTGATACCAGTCTGGATGGTCCTTTTTGTCTTTGGTCCGGAGCACACGGCGTCTATTTTTTCCAAAAAAGACCTGGAATACTGATTCATCTGACCATAATACAAGTTTCCACTGTGTGATGGTCCATCCTAGATGCCTCTGAGCCCAGAGAAGTCGACGCCGCTTCTGGACATGGTTAACATAAGGCTTGACAAAAGAATTGCAGTGCTTGACAGCTTTGCCAAAGTAATCCCTCACCCATGTGGTTATATCAGCTATTGTTGAGCGGCGGTTCTTGATGCAGTGCTGTCTGAGGGATCGAAGGTCACAGGCGTTCAGCTTAAGCTTGCGCCCTTGGCCTTTACGCACTTAAATTCCTCCAGATTCCTTGAATGGTTTATTGATATTATGCACTGTAGAGGGAGAAATATGCAAATCCCTTTCAATCTTTCTTTGAGGTACATTGTTTTAAACATTTCAATCATTTTCTCATGCATTTGTTGACAAACTGGATCCTCTGATCATCTTTGCTCATCAGAGACTCAGCCTTTCCTGGATGCTGCTTTTGTACTAAACCATGATTACAATCACCTGTTGACATCACCTGTTTGGAATCACATCATTATTTAGTTTTTTCACCTCATTACTAGCCCTAAATTGCCAGCGTCCCAACTTTTTTTGGAATGTGTTTCAGACCTGAAATGCAGGAATGGATGTTTATTAATAAATGAAATGAAGTTGAGCAGATAAAACATGAAATATCTCAGGTTCAAACTGTCTGCAATCACATAAAAGTTAAAGTAAATGCAAGGAACACTGGATTTTTATTTTATCAGCATTTTCCATACTGTCCCAACTTTTTCTGATTTGGGTTCAGAAAAACAGTTTATTAGTTTATTATGTATTTTTAATTTTACATTTGTTGCTTGATGCTTTATATTAACCACTCAATGTTTTAGATTATATTGAATTCACAGTGAATTCAGTTTGTACAGACAAACATTTAAAGTAGAGTGAGTTGTACTGTAGAGCCTGATGGCATTTAACGTGGCACAGTCATAAAATTCACTGCTCAAACAAGTTAGTTCATCAAATTTCTGGCCTGCTGCAGTTGCATGGTCAGCTGTAAAAGGTGTTAATGGGAATCTAAAGCATCTAAGACCAACAACAGCTTAGCCAGAAAGCCACAGGCCTTACAAATTCACAAAACAGACCTGCTGTACTGCATGAGAAGCTACTAAATGACGTGTTAAAACTGATATAGAATGAAAAAGAATATATTTAAATATGAAAAGACTAAAGATGTAGTGCGATTTGGGGGAAAAAAGAGAGAGAAATGGATAAATAGAAAAGACTTTACAAGATTCCATTGTATTCACTGTTTGGGAGGCCGGTACCCCCAATGGCCCCAAACCGTCAATCATTCCTCTTCCACCCAAATATAATTTCCCCAAAATACAATACATAATCTACAGAGGATACACTGAATATTCAACAGACACAAAACAAACAGCTTCAGAGCTTTTCTGCATTTAGCCAGAGAATTCAGAAGGCATTAGTGCCTTTTATTCATCAGTGAAACACTCCGGGGGAAGTCTTTGCTTTAGTATGAAAGGGCTATCAAAAAGCAACGGCATGTTGCCATAACTGACTGGCACCCCTGAATACGTCAGTGATTATATTTGTAAAAAGATATTGTGTTTAAAATAAACCCAAACACATTAAATTATTATCTTTAATAACCACTGACTGGTTAGGGTTGTGGACCAGTGTTGCTGTAAGCAGCAGAGATATTTATTAAACTACATAATCATAATAAAATGTAGCAGAGTTACTTTTTAAGTAAGGTAGTAAAACCGTGAACCATGTAGTACAGCATTCGCAGCATACACAATATACATCAATATATATTTTAATATACATTATATTGTCATATTGTTATAGCTTGGGCTGGAGTCAGATATTTTCTATATTATTGAATCAATTCATAGAGAAAATTCCATGATTACAAGCATCCATAACTAAATATTGACCTTACAGTTTGAGGTTTCACACACACAACTGATGTACATTGTACATTGCTAATCTCAATTGCTTAGACTGTATACTGACAGTTTAAAAGTGTCTGCTAAATGCAGAAAATGTAAATATGTTCACTGTCTTTAACATTCGATACAAATCCAAGGGACAAAGGTAAATGGGATTCCTGCAGGTCTAGCCAGGTCATATCTGCAAACCTATAGTTGATGTAAACTGCCTTGGTCAAATCATGACAAATCTGGGAGTGTAGAATTATTCAACTGGAAATAAAATCATTTACATTTTAAATAATAACCATAAATAATGTAAATGAATAATTATTTCTGGCAGTGAAGCTGTGAATATAAATGTATTAACTTACAAACTTCTGTAAGGTAAGTCTCCCCATCAGGACAGTGGAGTCATAAAACATGGTATCATCCATGAAGCAATTCCACCAGGGGCATAACTACTGGGGGAGCGCTGCACTATCCCCCCATTGGTTGCACTCGCCAGGTTGTTATTATTATATTACAATATTTTCGTTAAGTACAATATTACAATAACTAAAAGACAATAAATTTGTTGAGGGGGCCCAAAATAGTTTCTTGCACTGGGGCCCATGAGCACCTAGTTACGCCACTGAATTCCACCATTTCCGAAGGGCTTATTGAGCCCATGAAAAAAGTATTATTCACTGACTTCACCATTTTTATACTGACTTCATCCCATCATAGCTATAGAACTTTAATGTTAGTTTAACTACAGCTACACTTTTTTATTTCTCTTTTTTATATGTGATTTGGTTTCAAACATCACAATATCATTCATAACATCCCCCTTTACTGCTGCTCTGCTTTGCAAATCCATCTCAATGCACCTACAAGAATGAAGCCTGATTAAGAAGGGATCAACCCAGACAATTGTAATAAACAAAAGGCTTTCATTTGGCTCTAAATTTTGCTTATCACCTGTACAGATTAGCACAGCTGAATAGGTGTGCAGCACACAGCTATTTGTGTCTTTGGAGACAATGGGCCATGGATGACAAATAGCACAACTGTGGGGAAGCTGATCTCTTTACAAATAAATGCACTATAAATACTGGGAACACAGTGAGCTCGAACAATGGATCCAAACCTACTAAAGAGCTACACACATACACCGATCAGCCATAACATTAAAACCACCTCATTGTTACTACACACATTGTCCATTTTATCAGCTCCACTTACCATATAAGATCACTTTGTAGTTTTACAATTACTGACTGTAGTCCATCTGTATCTCTGCATGCTTTGTTACCCCCCTTTCATGCTGTTCTTCAATGGTCAGGACCACCACAGAGTAGGTATTGTTTGGGTGGTGGATTATTCACAGCACTGCAGTGACACTGACATGATGGTGGTGTGTTAGTGTGTGTTGTGCTGGTATGAGTGGATCAGACACAGCAGTGCTGATGGAGTTGACCTCACTGTCACTGCTGGACTGAGAATAGTCAACCAAAACCATATATTCAGCCAATAGCGTCCGTGGGCAGCGTCCTGTGACCACTGATGAATGTCTATAGAAGATGACCAACTCAAACAGCAGCAATAGATGAGCATGTCATTGCAGTGCTGAGAATGATCCACCACCTTAATAATACCTGCTCTGTGGTGGTCCTGTGGGGGTCCTGACCATTGAAGAACAGGGTGAAAGCATGCTAAAAAGGTATGTAGAGAAATAGATGGACTACAGTCAGTCATTGTGGAACTACAAAGTGCTTCTATATGGTAAGTGGAGCTGATAAAATGGACAGCGAGTGTAGAAACAAGGAGGTGTTATGGCTGATCAGTGTACATAAGTTTTTTTTCTCATAATCCATCCAAACTAAAAAGAATTACTGTCAATTCTGTGCACAATGCAAGGTCTAAATAGACAAAGCTTAACGTGTTTGGTGTGATGGAGCTCTAGTGCTCTTTATTCAACCTTGACTCCAACAACCATTGAACATCTTTGGGATTACTTGGAACATTGTTAATGAGTCAGGCCTTTGCTTCCAACATAAGTGTTTGCCCCTTAAAAAGCTTGTTCAGATAAGTGTTGGCATTTATAGTGACAAAACTGGTGTAAACAACAACGAAAAATACATGCAAAGCATAATCTAAAGTAGTCAATGGTTTGGCCCAGACGCTCAGGGTTATGGATGTTGGTAATTCCCAAGATAGAAAAGCTAAAGAAAACAAAGTGTAAAGAAATCATGAATAAAAGTTATTGTAATGTTATTTCTCTTGCCAACTATCACGCTTACATTTAAATTTTAAAGGGAAATTTAATAAAAATTTGCAGCCGTAAGGAGAAATTTGTTACATGCTATCAGCTTGCTCACTGCTGTCAAAGGTCGCAACTCAACACCTGTCGTATGAGCGTTGGAAACACAACTGGGTATTATATTCATACACGCCTCAGCAAATGCTTCTAAAGCTATTACGCTGAAGAGTCAACCACACCAGCTCGGAAGCAAAGCCACCTGAGAAAAGAACCTTGTTATCTATAGTACAAGAGAACTACCACTGTAGCAATTATACATACAAGGGAAATACAAGGGTTGGCCCATAACTGAAGCATATACCCATAAGTAATAGCTATCTTTTCATAATGCTCCAATTTTAATTGACATCTGTGTAGAAAATCCAACAAAACACCTAGTACTTAATACAGGATTAAACTTACATAAAATTAGGAGGCCATACCACAAATTAAATAGGACAGTTGGGACAGTTGTAGCCAATGGTTAAGGTACTGGACTAGTAATCGAAAGGTCGCTGGTTCAAGCCCCACCACTGCCAGGTTGTCGCTGTTGAGCCCTTGAGCAAGGACCTTAACCCTCAATTGCTCAGACAATATACTGTCACTGTAAGTTGCTTTGGATAATGGTGTCGGCTAAGTAGGATGTAACGATGCACCACAAGACAGTTAAAAATTGATGCACATGTGCCACGATTCGAATCGGTAATTCATGTAAAATGAATTGATATTCACTTTAAACAGCAGAGGGCACTGGTGCTATTCACCTCGCCTGGTTGACATCACTACACAGTACGTAGAGTTGTACGGGATTTTCCAGCCAAATTTATTTATGTGAGGATACTTTATTTGCATTATATTATTCATTTATTTATTTAATTTAAGTTTTTTTTTTACACAAAAAGGGAAATGTCCAGCATTGTTTTGCATAGTTTGTACCTACCTCAGAAATAAAAGGGCACTTATTATTTAGATAAATAAAAGATTTTGCTTTTTTAAGAGAAATAATAAAAGGAAACTTTGACATCATTTGTCTTGTTATTTAAAAAATCTGAAAAAATCATGGGTAGAGTGTATCATTAAATCCCTACTGTTAAGTGCTAAAAATGTAAGTGTAAATGTAAATAGCATTACATATTATGTTGATTACATATTATGACTGACTGACCATACTTAATCAAGTTTCAGTGCCCATATGAATAAGATTATACGAACAATGGCATCGTGTCAAGGCCTGCCTTTTATAAAAACAATGATATTTGTAATAATAACTTTTTAGTGGTTAAAATAACTTACTGGCTGACATTTGTCTTTTTTTTTACATTCAGATTTTGTACTGTGCCGAAGTAGAGATAACAATACAATCACACTGGCATTACGGAGATCCAACCACAAATAGCAAATATTAAAAAAACAACCTTGAACTATAGAATTACCCAGAGAACGCAAAGACAATATCGACTCCTCAAAACATGATCTGAAAGAGTAAAGATTTCCACTAACTGGATGAGCCTGAGCCCTAAGACGTCAACAGCAATTAGTCTTTAGATTTGTAGATGCAGCAAAAAACTGTGTTCACTGACGAAGGTTTTCCAAAGTATTTCTGATTCGATGTGGTCCAAGCATATATTGCCAAAAAGTGATAAAGTTCATAATATAAAACATTAAATATTTGTTCTTGGTGCTGTTTTTAGAATTAGGGTTGTATATTTTGTGGTCTACCAACAATTTAATAAATAATTTAAAATATAATGATGAAAATCCAATGGTAAAAATCCTATTTGTTTCCAGCAGTGATTAATGCCACCCTTTTATTTGACTGAAATTACAATAATTCTACACATTTGTATCCAAATGGACTGACAAAAGGTACAATTGCTGACTAAACAACTATGCAAAGCACTCAGAGCACTAAGTATTAATAATTTATAACCTAAAAAAGTGTAATAATGCAAAAATTACATTCTATAACACAGAAAAATGTCAAAACTAACTCACACAGACCAGCCATGACATTAAAGCCACCTCCTTGTTTCTACTCACATTGTCCATTTTATTAGCTCTACTTACCATATAGAAGCACTTTGTAGTTCTACAATTACTGACTGTAGTCAATCAATTTCTCTGAATGCTTTGTTAGCCCCCTTCCATGCTGTTCTTCAATGGTCAGGACTCTCCCAGGACCACTACAGAGTAGATATTATTTGGGATGACACTGACATGGTGGTGGTGTGTTAGTGTGTGTTGTGCTGGTATTACTGGATAAGACACAGCAGTGCTGATGGAGTTTTTAAACACCTCACTGTAACTGCTGGACTGAGAATAGTCCACCAACCAAAAATATTCCAGCCAACAGCGCCCCATGGGCAGCATCCTGTGACCACTGATGAAGGTCTAGAAGATGACCAACTCAAACAGCAGCAATAGATGAGCGAGCCACACCACCACCATGTCATTGTCACTGCAGTGCTGAGAATGATCCACCACCTAAATAATACCTGCTCTGTAGTGGTCCTGTGGGGGTCCTGACCATTGAAAAACAGCATGAAAGGGGGCTAACAGTCAGTAATTGTAGAACTACAAAGTGCTCCTATATAGTAAGTGAAGGTGGTTTTAATGTTATGGCTGATCAGTAATATAAGATATGTTTTTAATATAATAAAGAATCATGTAGCAATTTTAATTCCAGTTATTTACTTATATTGTGATAGAATTTCAGCATCAGCCACAATTATTACAAAAACAAAGCTTCTGTCTGTAGAAAGGACTTATATTAACATTCAATCCTTAGATAACGTGTCATTTCGGGGCTTAGCCATCTTCATAATATTGTAATTAGTATTTCACATATCACATATTCTACAGTTGATGAGATAAGCACATTTATTAAGATGTTCAGTATCTGCATTGCTAATGCCAGTGAAAGCCACTCAGTATGGCATAGTTTAATTCATAAATGTATTGCTGTGTGAGCTGACTATGATCTGCTGAATTATGATGGTTTTAGGATTCGTATTCATCAGTCATGAAGCAAAAAAAAACTTAAACAGGGGTTTTAAAGTGGTCACATACACCGATGAGGCATAACATTATGACCTCATAATATTGTGTTGGTCCCCCTTTTGCTGCCCCATACACAACAAACTGTGATGCACTGTGTATTCTGACACCTTTCTATCAAAACCAGCTTTAGCTTCTTCAGCAATTTGAGCTACAGTAGCTCGTCTGTTGGATGTTGCACGGGTCAGCCTTTGCTCCCCACGTGCATCAATGAGCCTTGGCCACCCAGGACCCTGTCGTCAAGTTACCACTGTTCCTTCCTTGGACCACTTTTGATAGATACTGACCACTGCAGACCGGGAACACCCCACAAGAGCTGCGGTTTTGGAAATGCTCTCACCCAGTCGTCTAGCCATCACAATTTGGCCCTTGTCAAACTCGTTCAAATCCTTACGCATTTTTCCTCCTTCTAACACATCAAGTTTGAGGATAAAATGTTCCAAATCCAAATCAATGAATTCAAGTGTTCCAATCACTTCCATGGCCACAGGCGTATAAAACCAAGCACCTAGGCATGCAGACTGCTTCTACAAAACATTTGTGAAAGAAGCTCAGGAGCTCAGTGAATTCCAGCGTGGTACCGTGATAGGATGCCACCTGTGCAACAAGTCCAGTCGTGAAATTTCCTCACTATTAAATATTCTACAGTCAACTCTCAGTGGTATTACAACAAAGTGGAAGCGATTGGGAATGACAGCAACTCAGCCATGAAGTGGTAGCCACGTAAAATGACAGAGTCCCTACCTCAACCCGATAGAACACCTTGGGGATGAATTAGAGCGGAGACTGTGAGCCAGGCCTTCTCATCCAACATCAGTGTCTGACCTCATAAATGTGCTTCTGGAAGAACGGTCAAAAATTCCCACAAACACACTCCTAAACCTTGTGGAAAGCCTTCCCAGAAGAGTTGAAGCTGTTATAGCTGCAGAGGGTGGGCTGACATCATAATAAACCCTATTATTATTATTATTATGGGTTAAGAATGAGACGTCACTCCAATTTATATGCGTGTGAAAGCAGACGAGCGAATACTTTTGGCAATATAGTGTATCTCACCCACTAACAGGTGCCGTGATGAAGAGATAATCAGTGTTATTCACTTCACCTGTCAGTGGTCATAATGTTATGCCTAGTCGGTGTACGTGACAGCCCGTGTTTACTAATGAGCATAATGAAACCACAAGGATACTTATTCCAAGCATAATATCAGCTAATATTTTTAAAGTTGCATCATATAATGTGAAAGCAATATGGTAGATCTAATTCACCTTTTAATCATTTTATTAAGCTATACTCTTTACATTTTTTACAAATAAGTGAAGGTGATTGATTGGCAGAGTTATTGATCCGCCCAGAGTGTATTCCCGTTTTGTGCCTAGTTTTCTGGATATTCAGCAAAGCCACTGCAAATCTGATAAGGATGAATCGGTCCGGGAAGAACCTTTATCTCTAACATTTATCACAGAAAGATAAATGTAGCTCTTTTTGACAGAGGAAATTGCTGTGAGAAAAATGTGACAAAAATCTAACCTCAGCCACATGTGAAAACCCCGGGATCATTTTGTCCAAACCTGAGCTGATAGAAACACTGCCATTGTGGTACCTTTTTGACTGACAAGCCAAGGAGAAGCTTCAGTCTGGACTGGACTCTCTGAATGGCGCACATAGCCAAAACCAGGATGGCCGTCTATACAACCAGTCTATACAATTATGCAACCTGCAGCAACATTTAATAATTCAAAATGTTTTTGTACAACCCCAAATTAGAAAATGTTGGGACAGCATGAAAAATGCAAATAATAAAAAAACACAGAATTTCTAACATTTACTTTGACTTTTATTTCATTGCAGACAGTATGAACCTGAGATATTTTATGTTTTGTCTAACCAACTTCATCTTAGGTCCATCTTAGGTGCCTCAGAGCCCAGAGAAGTCGATGCCGCCCTTGGCCTTTACGCACTGAAATTCCTCCCGATTCCTTGAATTGTTTAATGATATTATGAACTGTAGAGGGAGAAATATGCAAATCCCTTCCAATCTTTCTTTGAGGTACATTGTTTTTAAACATTTCACTAATTTTCTCACACATTTGTTGATAAACTGGATCCTCTGATCATCTTTGCTCATCAAAGACTCAGCCTTTCCTGGATGCTGCGTTTGTAACAAAAATGATTACAATCATCCGTTGACATTACTTGTTTGGAATCACATCATTATTTAGTTTTTTCACCTCATTACTAGTCCTAAATTGCCCCTGTCCCAACTTTTTTGGAATGTGTTGCAGGCCTGAAATGCAGGAATGAGGTATATTAACAAATAAAAAGTTGAGCGGACAAAACATGAAATATCTCAGGTTCAAACTGTCTGCAATCAAATAAAAGTCAAAGTAAATGTAAGGAACACTGGATTTTCATTTTATTTGCATTGTACATACTTTCTTAACTTTTTCTGATTTGGGGTTGTATTATATATACACCAGTCTAGGGCATGTGGTAGGTCTGTTTAAATGTTATTGCATTCTAGGACCTACATATAACACAGGTGCAGAAGATCTGCAGAAGCAAACTTTAGCCAACATATGTTATTTTATTTGCAATAAAGAAATTACTAGAAAAAATATACTAACAAAAATACAGAATACAAAATTACATTTAGCAAAATTCATCTCAGTTTATAATTGTGTCACCATCAAATACAGTCTCCTGCATTTTGCTTAAAACTTACCAGCTAAATAAGTACAGTATGTTGACAATACCTACGTATGTTTATATAACAACCTGGCTAATTTACTTGTGTATGACTATCTAGCTAATTAAAACGTATGCTTATAATAAATAAAGCTTAGTCAGAAGCTTGTTAAAAACATTTTACATAAGTGTGTGTTAAAAAGGCTACTGCTCATTTTAATTTAAGACATATGGACTCGTTCTGAGGACCATCATGCTTCAACATTTTAGTATCTGGGAAATTTCCAGCTATAAGTTTGCTCACTGACAGGGACAACATGACATTTCAGTAAAGGATTTAAGTGTCATAAGACTTAAAATCACAGGACTTTATGACATTTATAATTACCATATTTGTTTATGATAATCAGGGTTAATAATTTTCTTTATTTAAATCAGCTTGACATTTAAGATTTAAGTGAAATCATTGCTGATTTAAAATTAAACTAGATCTGAAGTGTGGTACAGGCAATAGAAAATCTCTCTTGCTCTTCACCTAAGGCATTCAGTGACAGACTGTTGTATCTGTCCTGCTCAACAGACTTTTGTCTTTTGTTCCCCAGGCAGTCAAACTGTTTAACGCCACACTACGGTGGGGTGCTAAATCAAACTCAGAATTAAAACAAACCTTTACACCAATATTAATCTTTCCACACTATTCATATTCTTCTTTGATGTTTAATTTTTTATATATATACACCGATCAGCCATAACATTAAAACCACCTCCCTGTTTCTACACACACTGTCCATTTTATCAGCTCCACTTACCATATAGGAGCACTTTGTAGTTCTACAATTACTGTATGTCATTCATCTGTTTCTCTGCATGCTTTGTTACCCCCCTTTCATGCTGTTCTTCAATGGTCAGAACTGTCCCAGGACCACTACAGAGAAGGTATTATTTGCATGGTGAATCATTCTCAGCACTGCAGTGACACTGACATGGTGGTGGTGTGTTAGTGTGTGTTGTGCTGGTATGAGTGGATCAGACACAGCAATGCTGATGGAGTTTTTAAACACCTCATTGTCACTGCTGGACTGAGAATAGTCCACCAACCAAAAATATCCAGCCAACAGCACCCCGTGGGCAGCGTCCTGTGACCACTGATGAAGGTCTAGAAGATGACCAACTCAAACAGCAGCAATAGATGAGCAATCATCTCTGACTTTACATCTACAAGGTGGACCAACTAGGTAGGAGTGTCTGATAGAGTGGACAGTGAGTGAACACGGTATTTAAAAACTCCAGCAGCACTGCTGTGTACGATCCACTCATACCAGCACACCAACACAATGATCCACCACCCAAATAATAATACCTGCTCTCTGGTGGCCCTGTGGGGGTCCTAACCATTGAAGAACAGAGTGAAAGCAGGCTGAAAAGGTATGTAGAGAAACAGATTGACTACAGTCAGTAATTGTAGAACTTCAAAGTGCTTCTATATGATAAGTGGAGCTGATAAAATGGACAGTGAGTATAGAAACAAGGAGGTGGTTTTAATGTTATGGCTAATCAGTGTATATGCACATTGTACATTTGCTACACCCTGCTTACATGTGTATTTTTATTAGTTTTTCTTTTTGAAAAATTTTTCCCTCTGGATAAATAAAGTATCTGTCTGTCTGTCTGTATTTATTACTACTTACTTTTTCTTTTGTAATCAGATGAACAGCATCCTAAATTGGTACACAATTTAGTCCAAAGAGGGGCACATTTCCTATGCCTCTACAGTATAGTTAAGGGAAGCTGTTCACCCTATTTAGACATTCAAAGCACAACACTGATGAATGACATATGAACACCTATAACAGTAAGTATGTGACTGGCAGACCATAACACTCATTTTAAAACTGATGCCTACAGCATATCTGACCAGGCGTGTGGTGAAAATGATGTCCTCAGCATCTTTAGGACTGATGCAGCAGTCAATCTAATTTGACATGGGAGTTTGCTAGAGCTAACTCTCTCTGGCCAAATAAACCTTTGACATAACCCCTCTAGATGCCCCTCTGCTCCTTTCACCAAATCTTTTAATGTCATTGCCCTTCTGGCTTCCACCACCTTTAATACAAAGAAAATTAGACATAATTCACATTTGCTGGAATGTCAACTGCCTTCTGTTTCATGTTTGTGCTCTGTGTTAGGGGTCAATGTGATTACTCTTGTCAAATGAGGTTAGAAGCTGTCAGACTGGGTCCTGGGCCAACTGTCCTCTTTTTAGGACACAAGCCTGGCAGGCTGAAGTAGGCACTTATATCAGGCTGTTTGTTACTCTGGCAGTGTGTCATCTGATTTAGCCTGTGACTTTGAATATATACAGCTTGTTTGACATTCTATTCCAAAAACTACAGTCATTAATATGGAACCAACGTGCCCCTTTGAGGTTATAACAGGCTTTACGCTTCTGAGAGGGCTTCATATCATGACAATTGTAGCCTGTGACTGCTAATTATTGTAAATAAAATAAAGTACAGTGGTACCTTAAAACTTAACTTCAATTGGTTCTGGGAGTGGCGTTGAATTTAAAAGGCGTTGAGTTTTAAGGTATTCTTTCCCATAAGGATTTATGGAAAACCTGTTAATGCGTTCCATGGTCCGGTGGAACTGAATCTATTTTAGGCTTATGTAAAATAATGGGGTTGTTGTTGACATTTATACACTGAAAATAACACAAATATTATATAAAACACTGAAAAACTATTAAAAATTTATATAAAAAAACAATAAAACCTGCTTGGTACCTTTATTTCTTTATTGTTTCCTTACGCTTCTTAATTAGTGGAGAGAACTTATAAGCCGTAATAGTTAAGAGAGGTTTAGTGTTTCTATGTCGTTCTTTTAATACATTAAGTCACATTAAACTTTTTTTAATGAGAAGCGTTTTAGACTCTCGGAAAAGCTGATTCTCACAATTTCTCAGAACCTCGAGCTATAACACAAGTTTAAAAGTGAAACAGTAAGGAAAATCCAGCTAAACACAGATACATGTGGAGCTTTCAGAGTGGATTTGACAGTTATTCCACACAAATGCAGATTTGTCTCATATTCGCACTTTGATGACGTTTTACCCCACCGCTCAAGCCAAGTGCTAAACAAAGCGGCATATATACATATACAGATGTACATTACATCGAAATTCTTTCTTTACATATCCCAGCTTGTTTGGAAGCCGGGGTTAGAGCATAGGGACAGCCATTGTACAGCGCCCCTGAAGCAAAGAGGGTTAAGGGCCTTGCTCAAGGGCCCAACAGTGGCTGCATGGCAGAGCTGGGATTCAAACACTCATCCTTTCAGTTGATAGCCCAAAGTCCTACCCACTAGGCTACCACTGTCCATGAAAACTAATAGAGAAGATACACAAAATTTTTATCACTTTTTAAAATATACAAAGTAATTACTTATTATTATTATTATTATCATCATCATGCATTTTTATAAAACTTGTGTTGTTCTATGTTTCTATGCCAACACTAGACGAAATGTGGTGGCCCTGACAAAAAACAGGTACAAAACAAACAATATGTAACATGTAAAAGCTTTGCTCTGGTATAAGCACAAGGACAATCCAAACAAAAAACACTATTAATGTTTGAATTGCAAAAAAGCCTATCATAGTCATTTAGTTCCAAATTCACTTTTGGTAAATCACCATGCTTCTCAATATAACCCAACTGCATTTCAGCTTTTACTCATTAACAGATGACCCATTTATGCCTTGTCTCCTTTATACTGTGGAGTCATGAACATTTACATTTACCTTAAATAAACCTGGACATCTCTTCAGCATTTTACACAACACTGATTTACATTGTAATACACACTGTTTGAGTACCACTTTAGTAAGCAGCCGATAAAAAAAGACAGTTTTCAGATTAGATTCCCTTAGGGTACATAAACACAGGATCTAGTATTTTGTTATGTCACTGTAAATCACTACCTGCATATGCAGACTGAAAGCAATAGAACATTTTCTTTACTTTTTAAAGGTGTATTATACCAAGGGAATAGAACCCAAGTCAAAATGTGGCTGGAGGGATCCATAGCAAATCACTGAGATAAATTAGGCTTATGATTCCTCTGTTCTGATGTTTTATGTAAAGCCTTTGAAAATTGTTGAGAATATGTATGAACTTTTTATGTCAAAGTTTAGTAGGAATGGCAATAAATATCCCAGGCAACAATCTAACTCCCCGGGGTCACGCAAAGCTAGAAAAAAAGCCCATCAGTAATGAGAAAAGCCAGACTAAGGTTCGCAAAACACCATAAACATTGGATTGTAGAGGGCCGTCTTCTCTACTGAGTCAATTTTTAGATTGGCTCAGCACTTTCTCATCTAGTGGTTTAGACGGAGACTTACAGGCCACTACGTCTAGCACCCACTGTGAAAACCCACTCACTGATGGTGGATTGGCAGATTTGTCTTTGTGAAGGACACATGAATAAAACCATGTACAAGCCACTCAGTCAAGTCAATCAAGGTGTGGATCGAGTACCAACAGATCAAGACCCTGTCATGGTTAGACCAATCTCCAGACTGAACCCCACTGAAAACCTCATGATCAAGAGGAGGATGGATGGTCACAAGCCATTAAACAAAGCCAAAGTACTTCATTTTTTGCACTAGAAGTGGCATAAAGTTAACAAATAAATGCTCCTCTTATTATTACTGTGCATTTTAACCATCTTAAAGTGCATTATGTGTCAAACTGTGAGGCAGATCAGCTTCCATTCCTGTCATCCAAGAACAGAAATCAGAGGCTACATTGGACACAAACTCATGGTAACTTGACAATTGTAAACTGTACAAGGTTGCTTGCATTTTTAAATGTATTTTTGCTGTGATATGCAAAAAGCAGGATTATAGAATTGCATCAACATCAATAATCCATGAACCAAACATGTGTCAACATGGGGTCCAAACAGTAAACACAACAGATTTCTACTATATGCTAAGACTTACAATCCAGCTAAGTTTAACTGAACACTGGGATTAAAGTGTATTTTAATAGTAGTCAAACAAACTAGAATCGAGCATCATAGAAACAGTTGGGAGCCACGCTGATCTATATGGTTTCTTTGAGACCTCATACATGATTTATAAATACTTATGAACTCATAACCGCCTTTAGAAGCTGTGGGTTCTGATCTTAATAAAATGTATAGGCTTGTGTAATCAAACAACAGATGAACTGTTATATATAGAGAGGAAAGCTTGGAAAGACTAGAATTAGTGACTGGAAATATTAGAAAGTGAATAAAATCACTATCATCTGTCACATCTTTGCATTCTGGTTTAAATTTGCCTCTTAGAACTAACAACAACAAAATGTAGTTTACTTATGGCATTTTTACAGACTTCTTAAAGACATCTGGAGCTTAGGATTGAAGTTGAACACAGCAGGAAAGCAAATATTAATTTCCAACAAAAATGACACTTAAAAAAGTGGATTTGATCCAGGATTGTAAATGCTTAAACTATTTCATATACTGGAGGCTTGGAAAGGCTGAAAAATAGTTTCTTTAAGATTTTCTTCAAGATACACTATATTGCCAAAAGTATTCACTCACCTATCCAAATCATTGAATTCAAGTGTTCCAATCACTTCCATGGCCACAGGTGTATAAAACCAAGCACCTAGGCATGCAGACTGCTTCTACAAAACATTTGGGTCGCTCTCAGGAGCTCAGTGAATTCCAGCATGGTACCGTGATAGGATGCCACCTGTGCAACAAGTCCAGTCGTGAAATGTCCTCACTATTAAATATTCTACAGTCAACTCTCAGTGGTATTATAACAAAGTGGAAGCAATTGGAAATGACAGCAACTCAGCCATGAAGTGGTAGCCACGTAAAATGACAGAGTCCTGACCTCAACCCGATAGAACACCTTGGGGATGAATTAGATCGGAGACTGCGAGCCAGGCCTTCTCGTCCAATATCAGTGTCTGACCTCACAAATGTGCTTCTGGAGGAATGGTCAAAAATTCCCATAAACACACTCCTAAACCTTGTGGAAAGCCTTCCCAGAAGAGTTGAAGCTGTTATAGCTGCAAAGGGTGGGCCGACATCATAAAAAACGTATGGGTTAAGAATGAGATGTCACTCAAGTTTATATGCATGTGAAGGCAGATGAGCGAATACTTTTGGCAATATAGTGTATATATGTACGGTTGAAAATGTGCAACAAAGGTGTGAAATATAAAATTATATGGTGCATTGTTATTTCTATATCCAATTTGGTTTAAAAATTGTGCCTCCAGAAGCCTTACATGGAACAAATAAAAAAAAAAGCGTAAGGTAAACGCATTTTCTTCTAACTTAGTTTTGTGCTACTGTATTGATTTACATTTACAGTATTTGGCTGACACTTTTATCCAAATCGACTTATAACTGAATACAATGCAGTTGAGGATCGAGAAACTTGTTTAGGGGCTAACAGTGGCAACTTGGCAGTGGTGGTGATTGAACAAGCAACTTTCTGATCAGTGTATCTTAACCACTGAGCTACATTCACATAGCCTTCTTGGCATAACTTTAAACTAATTACAGTTACAATAAATGTCAGTAACCTTATTATAACTATAACCATTTATATATTGTGTCCTAGTTCAAACCCAACATCTACAGAAGAACCTGGGATGACAACATACTGCTTGTGTAAGTAAGGCTTTCAAAATTAAAATAAAAAATGCTTATACTACTATTACCGTCCAAGTATTTGTGCACAATGTGAAAACCAATAACCATATCAATAAAATATTAAAAAGAAGTGGAGGACTGCATATATGTCAACCATTTAGTTATTTTTACCAGTAACATACAGTACATCAAGTTACAACCAACAGGCCGCTCAGGTGGCGCAGCGGTGCCAGAGTTGGGGTTTCGAATACATCGTATCGAATCTCAGCTCTGCCTTTCCGACTGGGCTGGGCGGCAGCATGAACAACGATTGGCTGTTGTTCAGGGTTAGAGGGTAAAAAAGTCGGATCATAGGTCCTCATAACTGGTGCGACTGCGGCCCCTGCTGGCTGATGGTGCCGGCACAGGGCTGAGGAATAATGCTGATGGGGGTGTGGCCCTCCATAAACAGTGCCCGTCAAGTGTATGAACTCGACTCGTGCAGGTGAAAAATGCAGTCTGTACTGAGGGGGCGTATGTCAGTTGAGAGGCGTCCTCAGTCAGCGGTGAAGGGTCGAATCAGTATAGAGGACGCAATCAGGGTAATTGGACACGACTAGATTAGGGGAGAAAAATTGGGGGGGAAAGTGGGAAAAATAGAAGAAAAAAAAAAGTTACTACTAATAGCATGTCATTAAAAATAAATATATTTATAAATAAATAAAATATAGTAATAAGTAGCTTGATAAATGCAATAAGCAACTTTTTTTATGCATTTTCTCCCCATTTTCCTCCCGATTTAGCGCACTCAATTTTGCCTTCCGCTGCTGAGAGATACCAGATTGCATCCGAAGAGAGCACATTGCTGTACACGCCTCTTCCGACACGTGCACAGCCCTCCTCTTCTCGCCCGTGCATTCTGCACAGGCGTCTCTTTCGCCAATCGGGGTCCTTACACAGCATATGAAGGCCCACCCACCCACACATAGTCAAGGCCCCCACCATGCAGATACGGTGGCCAATTATGCCCGGTAGATGGCGCCCAGCCGACTGTTGGCAACACCGAGTTTCGAACCGAGGGCGCCTGCAATAAGCAACTTTAAACAACATTCATTTTAAGTGTTCCTATGTTATCTAGGATTTATTGCAGTGTTAAACATCACAAGAACAATATGTGAAGACAGGACTGCCTAATGCAAAACCCCTTAAGAGCAATGTGCCAATTCTTTAGGTGTATTCTTTTGTCATATCTGTGAGAATAACATTCAAGGGTAAGATATGCTGTTTTCCTTGTGTTTATTTTAAAGCTTGTAATAGATATAGGATGCAATTCCTCAAAAACATAATACAATAATGGCTGAAAATGATGATGTCCTCCCAGACAAAGACGTCATTGGGCTGAATTGTTAATCAATAGTAATTTCAGACTTGATCTTCTTGAAGATATCGCTTCATGGATTTTTTTTCTTTATTTATTTTCATCCCGACCCTACAAAGCGAGCGCAGGAAGATAAATTACTCTTGTATCTTTAGCTGTTAATGTTACGTTTTGATGACCTCCCAGCAGAGAAGCACTGTCTGGAAGTGTGAAACCTTAAACCTGGAAATATTATTCCTGTCATATCCTCCTTTAACAACATTTAATGTTGCAAGCGGTAGGACTGTAATGCCTAGAAAGCATTAAGAGGTCATAAACTGGCTTAAGTCATTATGGGAACTTCTCGAACGAACATGAGCAAAGCACCTACTAAGCATTTCCTACCTCCTAAATCTTTATTCAGCAATTTCATCCATTCAGTAATACCAAACACATTTATCATGTCACCTAATCATCAGAAATCCTCTAAAATCAGAAATACTCTGCCGGGGAAATACACCGATCAGGCATAACATTATGACCACCTTTCTAATATTGTGTTGGTCCCCCTTTTGCTGCCCCATACACAACAAACTGTGAAACACTTTGTATTCTGACACCTTTCTATCAGAACCAGCATTAACTTCTTCAGCAGTTTGAGCTACAGAAGCTCGTCTGTTGGATCGGACCACACGGGCCAGCCTTCACTCCCCACATGCATCAATGAGCCTTGGCCGCCCATGACCCTGTCGCCGGTTTACCACTGTTCCTTCCTTGGACCACTTTTGATAGAGACTGACCACTGCAGACCAGGAACACCTCACAAGAGCTGCAGTTTTGGAGATGCTCTGACCCAGTTGTCTAGCCATCACAATTTGGCCCTTGTCAAACTCGCTCAAATCCTTATGCTTGTCCATTTTTCTTGCTTCTAACACATCAACTTTGAGGATAAAATGTTCACTTGCTGCCTAATATATCCCACCCACTAACAGGTCCTGTGATGAAGAGATAATCAGTGTTATTCACTTCACCTGTCAGTGGTCCTAATGTTATGCCTGGTCGATGTATATACTCAGTCATAGGCACTACTATTTTAGTGATTTTTGCATTGTATTATTATAAACCTTTAAAAGTTTGTTTACTAAGTAGTTTTTTTTAGACATTTTTAGAACATTAACACAAGACTAGACTAGCCAAAGCACTTAAAATAATATCACCTTCAGCATGGCAAACGTTACATGTCTATGCTAATGTTGGCATGTGCATACTTATTTTTGTAATATCAGTGATTTATATAATCAAACTAGGCTGGATGCCAAATGACATAGGGTATAACAATGGCTTTTATACTCTATGCAGTACATGTTATCAATATAAAATCTTTTAGGATTCCAAGTCGCCAGGTCGCTGTACAGTTCACACTACACAACTGGATCTCTTGTAATCGGAAGTCTTTCAAGTCGGTGTGGTTTTCACACTACATGATCTATCACTAACTGGAATCAGGTGAGCTTCTCTGGTCTCCCAAACTACGTTTTGCAAAAATGCACGTCAACAAGTAGCGAGCGATCAAAGTTTGTGCGCTGATGTGCAGCATAAAATCAAGGAGAAAAAAAGAAATGAATCTGAATGGATTTAGAGGTTAATAAATATTTAGAGGTTAATAAATATTTTTTTGCAATGCAACGTTGGTGTTATGTTTTGTAGAGAATGATAATATATATATTATAATATATGTATATGTATAATATATGTATTCTGATATAAACTATATTATGCCCCTGTCCCACGTTTTTTCAACGCCTCCCCTGCGTTTTCCCTCACCCCGTATCTTGCGTTCTCATTTGCTGTTCGTCACAGTGCATCACAGTTTGTTGCTTGTGAGGCAGCAAAAGGGGGACCAACACAATATTAGGACGGCGGTCATGATGTTATGCCTCATCGGTGTATAACTAAAATGTTCTATATTTAGAAGGTATTTCCAGCATTGCCAGTTGCACCATAAAGAGAGACACAAGCTATTTCCCAGTTCAACTACATAATAATGTCAAAGGCCGCAGGCTGTATCAGAGTAAGATGAAAAGGAAATTATCCATGCTGAGGCTGGAGGTGGCTGTTTGCTCAAGGAGGCCGCCATGGCTGTTCTTCTGTGTCCAGCTGAGCCACATAGTGTGAAATAGAGGTCATTACTCTAAGGATCAGGGTCGAATCATTTTAAGGTGCATTTATCTCTCTAATTCAGCAGTGTTCTCAGGTGTGTCACCTTTATGTCCTTTTTTAAAGGTGTGCTGGCAGCAGCCAGCCCAGTCAGGCTTATATGATGTAGGTTTGAGATAAAAGCTTTGGGAACAAGGTTATGACAAAAGAATAATTGAGAATGACTTTTTCAAAACCCACAGTATAAAACCAATAGTCTATATTAGATCTTATAGTCCTATATTGAAGTAGCAGCAAGAAGCATATTAGATGTATTCAATGTTCTATTACTTATCTACAGTAATAGCTTTTTACTTATTAAGCAGTAGTTCTATAGTCTATCCGAGAAATGCTTGGTTCCATACAAGAACATAACTTGGAAAGAGCACCAGTTCACTTTAGGACACCAAACACCCAGTTATTTTTACACAAAACAAATAAAAGTAGCCAGTGTATTCACTGGTATGTTTTATTTCAGAGGTGGGAGGAAGACCAGAACGCCTAAAGCAAACTCATTCAGACACAGAAAAAAAATGCTAGTTTTTTACTTACAGTAACAAGACTAAAAATAGAACTTTAAGATATGTAGCAGTCATTTGAACCATCAGTATAGTGACAAAAAGCATGAGTGGATCAGACACAGAAGCGCTGCTGGAGTTTTTAAACACCTCACTGTCACTGCTGGACTGAGAATAGTCCACCAACCAAAATATCCAGCCAACAGTGCCCCGTGGGCAGCGTCCTGTGACCACTGATGAAGGTCTAGAAGATGACCAACTCAAACAGCAGCAATAGATGAGCGATCGTCTCTGACTTTACATCTACAAGGTGGACCAACTAGGTAGGAGTGTCTAATAGAGTGGACAGTGAGTGGACACGGTATTTAAAAACTCCAGCAGCGCTGCTGTGTCTGATCCACTCATACCAGCACAACACACACTAACACACCACCAGTAACACCCTGGACGGGGCGCCAGTCCATCACAGGGCAGACACACATACACACACCCATTCACCTATAGGAAAATTCAATGTCTCCAATTAACCTGACTGCATGTTTTTGGACTGTGGGAGGAAACCGGAGCTCCCGCAGGAAACCCACGCAGACACGGAGAGAACATGCAACTCCGCACAGAAAGGACCTAGACCGCCCCACCTGGGGATCGAACCCAGGACCTTCTTGCTGTGAGGTGACAGTGCTACCCACTGAGCCACCGTGCCGCCCTAAAATGGTAAATGAATGTAAAATAAAATACTTATATAAAATACTAAGATATTTTTTATGTAGTGAATATTAAGTGTGATTATTTAACACACACTTATATTGGTACTGATAATATTGATTTAAGTGTATAACCTTTTTTCTTAATACATCAAGCAGGTGAACACAGTAATATTAACACTGTTATTGAGGGCAGTCGACAGTAGATGACAGCTTTTTAGTAGGATATCTGAACAGAGCTGTCCAATCTTATTCACAGCGGGCTGTGAGGTTAAAGGTTTTCATTCCAGTCAAGCAGCATCGCACCTGATTCCACTTGTTTAATCAGTTGGTCTCAGTCATGACTGATGACTTGTGTTGGCTCTGCCCTACTTGCTTTGAATGAAAACCTGCATCCACACTGTGCTTATATGAATAGGATTGGACCTCGCTGCTCTAAGCCACTCTGCTACAAAGTCATAGTGTACACAAGATGATTTTAGAACTGTGTTTGTGGCAGAAATGACTTTCACTGGCAAAATAACAGTTTCCAAGGCAGTTCTGCTTTTTCAATTTACTCAGCAGGATTTGTGAAGACACAGTGATTCATTTCATCTGTGAGAATTGTTTAAATTGTTTTGTCTCTATAGATGTAAAATTACAGCCATCTCATGAAGGGTATCTCTGAACTTAACGAAGTTAAACACGTTATTTTTTCCCAAGGAATGGTCAAAAGATACAGTAACAGCAGTTTGATTCATAATGAGATGACAGGCCGCTCAGGTGGCGCAGGGGTAAAGTACGCTAGCGCACCAGAGTTGGGGTTTCGAAAACATCGTATCGAATCTCAGCTCTGCCTTTCCGACTGGGCTGGGCGGCAGCATGAACAACGATTGGCTGTTGTTCAGGGTTAGAGGGTAAGAAAGTCGGATCATAGGTCCACATAAGAGAAAGGTGAGGTCAGTCCAGAATTACACGGGAGGAGCTTGTCAATGATCTCAAGGGAGCTGGGAGCACAGTCACCAAGAAAACCATTAGTAACACACTTCGCCGTAATGGATTGAGATCCTGCAGTGCCCGCAAAGTCCCTCTGCTCAAGAAGGCTCATGTACAGGCCCATCTAAAGTTTGCCAATGAACACCTGAATGATTCAGAGAAAGCTTGGGAGAATGTGATATGGTCAGATGAGACCAAAATTGAGCTCTTTGGCATCAACTCCACTCGCCGTGTTTGGAGGCAAAGAAATGCCCGGTGGGGATAGTGTTCTTGGGGTCATATCCAGCATTTCTCTGCTCCCAGCTCCCTTGAGATCATTGACAAGCTCCTCCCGTGTAATTCTGGACTGACCTCACCTTTCTCAGAATCATTCTTACCCCACCAGGTGAGATCTTGCATGGAGCTCCAGAGTGAGGGTGATTGACTGTGATCTTGCATTTCTTCCATTTTCGAATTATCGTACCAACAGAGGTCTCTTTCTCACCAAGCTTCTTGCTGATGGTCTTGTAGCCCATTCCAGCCTTGTGCAGGTCTACAATCTTGTCCCTGACGTCCTTTGATAGCTCTTTGGTCTTGCCCATGGTGGTCGAGAGATTTGAACGGAAGAAACTGATTCTGTGACAGGAGTCTTTTATACAGGGACAGGACTAATTTGTGTGCCTCATGGGCACATAACCGGTCAGTGGGGGTCAGAATTCTTGCTGGTTGGTAGGGGATCAAATACTTATTTCCCTTAATTAAATACAAATTAATTTATAACTTTTATTTAATGTTTTTTTTCTGGATTTTTTGTTGATATTCTGTCTCTCTCTGTTAAAATAAACCTTCCATAAAAATTATAGACTGTTCAAGTCTTTGTAAGGGGGTAAACTTACAAAATCAGCAGGGGATCAAATACTTATTTCCCCCACTGTATATACAGTATATATTGAGATGTCAGTAGATGAGATTGTATACCGTGGCCCAAACAGCTTTATTTTTACTACTATCCAGGTATTGGTAAAGCAAAAGTTTAGTGTTAAAACATGCAACCTTGCTCAGGAGCCACAGGAAACAACTTGAAAGCCAACTAATTAGCAGTGCCAGTTGTTTGCTTCTTTCAAATGATCAAATAACATGTTTTATCTATTTTTAAGTTTGCTTTAATGAATAGGTAAAAAACTTCAGAGATGATCCAGAGAGGAATAAATGCAAATATATTCAATTTTGACATGCACAGTGTTTTATTAAATGCAAAGTCATGCAAAGAAAGCTTGTATTTGTAAATACATTGAAATTCATGGCAGGAACGAGGATTTAACCTGATGTGCAGTTTGCTCACTTATGTGAACAAATAAGTTTAACTCTGAACTTACTTAAGTTTAACTTAATGCAGCAGTACATACACACACACACACACACACACACACACACACACACACATATATACTGTATATATATATATATATACACCGATCAGCCATAATATTTAAACCACTTCCTTGTTTCTACACTTTGTAGTTCTACAATTACTGACTGTAGTCCAGCTGTTTTTCTACATACCTTTTTAGCCTGCTTTCATGCTGTTCTTCAATGGTCAGGACCCCCACAGGACCACCACAAAGCAGTTATTATTTGGGTGGTGGATAATTCTCAGCACCGCAGTGACACTGACATAGTGGTGGTGTGTTAGTGTGTGTTGTGCTGGTACAAGTGGATCAGACCCCCTGTCCAACTCTCCTTGTGTAACAGCCCATGTCCTGGTATCTCCTCCATGCTCTTGAGACTGGGAGACACAGCAAACCTTCTTTCAATGGTTAAAATAGATGTGCCATCCAGCAGGCTCTGGACTACCTGTGCAACCTGAATGCCATGTTACCCACTGTAGTCAGCAATATGTTAAAAATTGGCATACATGTGTATGAATATTGCTGCATGGTCAAACTAATACCAATACATGATGTTCAAGGCTGCAAACACAAATGCCAATGAAGACTGTGCTATGCACAGTAAAAGATATGTCGACAAAGTTCAGAAACACGCCTGACTTCTGAAATATTGGCCATCTTGTTCACCAGGGGAAAAGAAGTAAAGTACCATCCAGACAGTTGCAAGATTAAATGTTAAAAGCCAGGATCTCTTGTGTTGTTGGTGTAATAATGCCCACAGAATCGCTAAAAGTCACAATTGAAAGACTTGTAGACATTTTGGAGCAAACCTATGCTGTCTTCTGGACAGTGTTATTTTTAGGGGTGACACCAAGCAATATTGTGCATATATTACATCATGGCAGTGTTATTGGAGTATGGGTGCTTGTCTGTCTATAGTTCAGACCAGTCTCCCATAAAAGTGCTGGATTAATGGCAAAATTTCCTGCCATTAAAACTGGAGTCCCAAACTGATTATGAAGTAGTGTAACAGTGGTTAATTTACTCTTGTGCCAACATTGCTTTATTTGCTTAACAAGCTTTTAAACATATTACATTTTACTGGATTATTGTGCCCTTGGTCCTTGTGCAAAACCCTAAGGATTGATGTGTTGTGATCAGCCTGGGTGTTCAAGCTGATATGGTTTGCCTCCTTATCTGTAAGAGGCCAGGATACATGTAACACTACTTGCAAGGTCAGAGCACCAAGTTTAAAGGCGAACTTTCTCATCATCCATCATATGTGCACCCCGATGCTCCTTACTGATGGGCCCATTTTCTCCTCAGCCGTCACATTCATTTGTAATAAGACTGAAGAAAGGACAGCGGAAAGAGGCTGGTGCAGCAAAAAAAAAGTGTGGATCAGTTAGAAATGGGAGGAAGACACTTGGGAAGTGTGTAGATTTTAAAGGTCATTGTTTAAAAGTGGTGCTATCCAAGGTTAGTCACCTTGAACCAGCCACTTTGAAGATTTCAAGGCTGCCTGCTTTCTAAATAAGAATATAGATTTGTAAGGGAACAGTTGGTTGGACGGTCCTATACTAGGTGTTATATATTAAAAAAGATAATAATATTAACCAAGAATACTGTCTTATGTAATGTTTTAAGTTATTTCACCCGCAGAAGACAATATATGTATTTATTTATTAGGATTTTAACGTCATGTTTGACACTTTTTAGGTTACATTCATGACAGGACAGGTAGCTACTGGTTCCACAAGATTCATCAGTTCACAAGTTTAATATCGAACACAGTCACAGACAATTTTGTATCTCCAGTTCACCTCACATGTAGGTCTTTGTACTGTGGGAGGAAACCGGAGCTCCTGGAGGAAACCCACGCAGACACGGGGAGAACATGCAAACTCCACACAGAAAGGACCCAGACAGCTCCACCTGGGAGTCGAACCCAGAACCTTCTCGCTTCTCGCACTTTAAAAGTGCTATAAAAATTCCTCCTCTTTATATGATGGGGAGTGATAACCTTCCCCCTCATAATAACACCCAACATAACAAAACAAACATAAGTGACAGCCATCCACATCATAGGAGTAACAACTATTCCCACCATGAATGACAAACATTTGCAGCATGAGTTACATATAAGTTACGATGTTAAATCATTACAGAAAACACCCATCTTATAAGACAACATAGCCACTGCTCTCAAGTCTTAATATAGAAAAAAAAATCAAGAATTCCCAATATCTGGGTAGCAGCTATTAAAAATCTGAATGACATTCACACTCATCATGAGTAACCAGCACCAACACGAGTGGCAACCAGCCACTTCATGACAGTAATTACCATCCACATGATGAGCAACAAACATTTCCCCTTTGCTGCTATAAGTCTCCACTCTAGTGCGAAGGGTTGTGCAGTTGCATGGTCGTGCACTGATGCAGAATGTGAGAACCACGCTTGTCGTCATTCCAATTCATTTTAAGAAGCTGAGGTCAGGGCTCTGCAGTCACAGATCATACTTTGTGCACATGGGTGAAGTCATGCTGGAACAGGAAAGAGCCCTTTCCCAAACTGTAGAACTAAGCTGGTGATATTCACTCACTCACTCACTCACTCACTTTCTTAACTGCTTATCCAATCAGGGTCGTGGGGGGGGGGGTGTTGCTGGTGCCTATCCCAGCTTTTCAATGGGCACAAGGCACACAGTAACACCCTGGATGGAGCGCCAGTCCATCACAAGGCAGACACACATACACACACACAGACACACACCCATTCACCTGTAGGGTAATTCAGTGTCTCCAATTAACCTGACTGCATGTCTTTGGACTGTGGGAGAAAACCGGAGCTCCCGGAGGAAACCCACGCAGACACAGGGAGAACATGCAAACTCCACACAGAAAGGACCCGGACCGCCATGCCTGGTAATCGAACCCAGGACCTTCTTGCTGTAAGCTGACAGTGCTACCCACTTAGTCACTGTGCCGCCCAAGATGGTGATATTGAATTTGAAAAAATATTTGATACATCTCTTAGCAATGGGTATACATTAGTCATAACATACTGTTGACCATATAATGCACATAATGAGACAACTAGCATCTAAAACAAACATTCCTGTATTTCCCTGCATGCCTAATGGCTTGAACGAATTGATGATGGCCAAATGTTAGCTGGTCATTCTGTGCCCCGCTCATTTAAATGAAGTGTACTCAGTATGCAAGACGAGTGCTGTTTACAATTTGCAAACTAATAATGATTGTAGCTATAATTCAGTGTAGGCTTAGGCTGTTTGTGTATTTACAACGTGAGACAAATAAGAACATGCAGATTAATATGAAGGGATATTCTAGACCTGACTGATTTCCTGACAACTGATTGTAATTCAAGCCATAACACAGGCAGTTAATTGGAGGGGTACCTTACAGCACCTTTCTCTCCTTAAGCCTTGCTGGAAACTGCCTATTAAGTCTTATAGTAAATTTAATTAGACAAAACTATAGATGTTTATGGTAAATGAATAAGCCAATTACTGACAAAGATTGTTTGATTAATGTTGTTTGATTAACAGTGTCTGAAATCAAATTTCATTTAAATACATTTTCAACAACTGACAGTTGAATTGAGAGGGGAACTCCAAATCTCTGTTACAAACAAGAAGTGCTGAAATCTGACTCCCTTACATCCATACTGAGTAAGCAATGCAGTTCTAACCCAAACAGAAAATCTTATGCTTTTGCACCACTTAAATAATAAACACAGGAACTAATCTGCATTAAAATCACATTTGCATAATTTGAGTCAGACTGCATGTTAACTTTGTGAGAGTTTCATGTTGCATTTTTTGAAGCAATTTACATTTACTTAGATATTTCATATTTTGTCTGGTCAACTTCATTTCATTTGTTAATAAACATCCATTCCTGCATTTCAGACCTGAAACACATTCCAAAAAAAGTTGGGACAGTAAAGCATTTACCACTTTGTAATGTTGCCATTCCTTTTCACCACACTTAAAAGACGTTTTGGCACCGAGGAGACCAAGTGATTTAGTGTTTCAGCTTTTATTTTGTCTTATTCTTCCTGCAAACATGTCTTAAGATGTGCAACAGTACGGGGTCGTTGTTGTCACATTTTTCGTCTCAAAATTCTTCACACATTCTCTATTGGGGACAGGTCAGGACTGCAGGCAGGCCAGTCCAGTACCTGTACCCTCTTCTTTAACAGCCATGCCTTTGTAATGTGTGGTTTTGCATCGTCTTGTTGAAAAATGCTGGACGCCCCTGCAAAGATGATGTCTTGAGGGCAGCATATGTTGCTCTGAGATCTCAATGTACTTTTTTTGCATTAATGCTGCCATCACAGAAGTGTAAATTACCTTTGTTAAGGGCACTGAAACAGCCCTATACCATGACAGACCCTGGCTTTTGGACTTGTTGCTGATAATAGTCTGGATGGTTCTTTTCATCTTTAGTCCGGAGCACACGGCATCCATTTTTTTCAATAAAAACCTGGAATGCTGATTTATCTGTCCACAATACACGTTACCACTGTGTGATGGTCCATCCTAGATGCCTATGAGCCCAGAGAAGTCTACGCTGCTTCTGGATATGGTTAACATAAGGCTTCTTTTTTTCACAGTAATGTTTTAAGTGGCATTTGTGCATGTAACTCTGTATTGTAGAGCTTAACAAAGGTTTGCCAAAATAATCCCTCACCCATGTGGTTATATCAGCTATTGTTGAGTGGCGGTTCTTGATGCAGTGCCGTCTGAGGGATCGAAGATAACGGGCGTTCAGCTTAGGTTTGCACCCTTGGCCTTTCCTCTGGCCATCTTTGCTCATCAAAGACTCAGCCTTTCCTGGATGCTACTTTCGTACCAAACCATGATTACAATCACCTGTTGACGTCACCTGTTTGGAATCACATCATTATTTAGTTTTTTCGCCTTATTACTAGCCCTAAATTTCTCCTGTCCCAACTTTTTTTGAAATGTGCTGCAGGCCTGAGCTGCAGGAATGGATGTTTATTAACAAATGAAATGAAGTTGAGCAAATAAAACATGAAATATCTTGGGTTCAAACTGTCTGCAATCAAATAAAAATCAAAGTAAATGTAAGGAATTTTTTTTTTATTTGCATTTTCCATACTCTCCCAACTTTTACTGATTCGGGGTTGTAGATATATTTATTAAAGTGCATGATAGTTTCTTATGCAGTGCTGTCTGTGGGTTCAATGGTCACGCACATACTGATTTCTCGCTTCTGAGATTTCTCTGGATTCCCTGAGTCTATCATACAATATTATGTTTCATACATGCTAAAAGCTGATCTTAATTAGTTTAATCTTGCTTTGAGAATGTTCTTTTTGAACTGATTTGTAATTCTCTCATTAAGTTTGACACAGAGTGGTGAGCCATGACCCATCTAAACAGGATTACTTTAAGAGAATACATCAGCCTGTGAGACAAGCATACAGATCTAATGTAAGACAGCCTGTAAAATGTCATTATTATGTGTTGGTCATGAAATTCAATGTCTTACTTGAGTGAGAAGTCATATCTTGACATAAGAATAGACAAAAGACATTGTGAGGTGTAATACAGAGCTCGTGAATGTCATATGGTCCTATAAAAAAAATCTCCAGCAAGCCACTGGGGAAATAAAGCAGTCTTAATCATGACTTGTGGGATAACCCTACAGTGCAATAAGCAAACACAACTCATTAAACAGATTTATTGTTTATTTGACTTCGCAGTTATAGCAAACACATGCAGAAAAAGAAACTGAGTGAAAAGATGTCAAATAAGATTATTTTTTCTGAAAGCTTGGTTTGTCATAACCTCAATATATCAAGAAATCACCCCAGACAAATTAGTACCATGTCAGTCGTTTAACCGAATGTCACGCACTCGCCGTCAAAGGACAACCCCAATTAAAATCAGCACAAAAGATACTGCTGACTCGCTCTTACTGCTGACTCTTTGTTATTTACTATTAATTGAAGTGGCGAGTGCATGGGTGTCATTTATATTTCAAGCAAATTTAGATCCTAAACAGTAATACATTCTGTGCTTTTCTGAAAAATGCAATAGAAATGTTTTCCCTTATAGAAAACAATACTGCATTTCTAAACAACACAGCACAGGTCAGCTGCACAGGGTTTTCTTTGAATGGGTTTCCAAACCATATACAACAACTGTAAAATCCATCCCACCCACATCTTTACTATACTGTTACACTGGTTGCTCTGTTAGTTCTGCTTTTAGACTTTTGAGTGTATATATAGGTCAAAATATTTTTAACAAGGGTTTTGGGTGCTTTGGCATGAAAGTGTTAACCCTGTTTCATAAGTCACCTGATTATGCATAGCCATCTATGGCTAGGGGTCAGAGAGAGCTGAAATTACTTCATTGTCAAGTTAAAAAGCATGGATAATTCGCTAGCACACCAGCACTGAGATAATGATCTCCCGGGTTTGAATCTCGGCTCTGCTACCGTTCGGCTGGGTGCCCTCTAGCAGGCATAATTGGCTAATGCCTGCAGCAGACAAAATTGGCTTCCAGTCTGCTGGGTGAAAAAGACCGGACTAAGGGGTGGGGTTGCCGAGAGCACCTGTACAGAAAGTGGAGGAGTGCAGAGATCAGAGCTTGTCTCTCCGTATGCAAAGCCGACCTCATGTGCAAATCCACCAAAGTACGGGTGAATAAGAAGAAATTGGTGGACTGCATATCCTCCCTGGACGCTGTTGGGGTCCCCAGCAGTGGATTGGCTATGCTAAATTTGAAGAAAGGGGGGTAAAATGCATAAAAAGATAATTTAAAAAAAGCTAATGTACACAGATTGGTGGCTGCTGGGTGTTAGGGGTGTCCTAGGAGTCAGGGGTGCACATTGGCAATAACAAATGTTATAGAAGATGGTGAGAATGGAAAAGTAAGTATTAAGTAAGTGTAAGTATGGTAAGTATTAGGAATGTGACTTACATACATTTGCCCCTATTTATTACGTTTTACATGTCAACAGCCATAATAATTTAATGACAGCGTAATTCATTTTAAATGCCAGCTAAATAAAATGCTAAATTATTTACTTGATTTCACATTGGTGTTGCATAATTTCTAATTCTCGACGATTGCCGTCTGGTAGCACTCACCTGATTCATTATGAAGTGCTTTGAGAGGCTGGTCCTCCATCACATCAAAGCCAGCCTCCCACCCACCTTCAACCCACACCAGATTGCAGGTCTACAGAAGATGCCATAGCCACTGTTGTTCACCCTGCACTCTCCCACCTTGAATATCAAGGGTGCTACATGAGGAGGCTCTTTATAGATGTCAGCTTTGCCTTTAACACAATCATAGCAAGTAGACTGGTCACTCACTGGCATATTTACAAAATATCTGCCTATGGATGAAGGACTTTCTGCCCAACTGCCCCGACACCCACCTCTCCTACCTCTTGACGCTCAGCACCGGTGCACCACAGGTCTTTACACCTACAATTGTGCACCCACACATTCCACAAACACCATCAACTTTGCGTATGACACAACTTTGGTGGGAATTATCTCAGGAGCAGATGAGACAGCCTACAGGGATGAAGTCCAAAGACAAGGTGGCGAGGTGAAGTCTTCTAAAACAAAAGAATTCATTATAGTACGGTGGCCGAGAAGTGCAAAACAAATTTACATTTCAGAAAACAAAATTACAAAAAAACTAAAACAAATTTACAACAAAAGCAAAAACAAATTTACAAGTGCTCGGGTACCCAGTGTTTGTAAATTTGTTTTGGCATATGTAAAAGTGTTTCAGCACTTGTAAATTTATTTTCGGCATATGTAATTTTGTTTTCTAAAATGTATATTTGTTTTGCACTTCCCGGCCGCACATTTCTGACGGAAAAGGCAGGGACAATAAACCGGAAGTGCGTGTTGCTTACCTGCTGTCAATCAAACTGTTTCTCAGCGATAAAGTGAACGGAGTTTGTGATGGTGACGATAAACAAGGTTTTGTCTAGTTTGTGGAAATCATTTTATCCAGTTGACCCGCTATTGTTTTTCTTGTGGAAAGTTTTGTGCAGATGTTTAGACGTGGCGTGTGCATCTCTATTTACCGTCCGCTCTTCTAAACATCTAAGGAATTCCCACAAGAACAACAAAAGCGAAATAATGAAAATAATTAACACAAAATGGACAAAACATTGTTTATTAGGGACGGAACATCTGATACCGAGGCTTTAAAGCTTGTTTCACTTTTGTAACACTGGACTCAGTGTATCGGAGCTTATATTAAAGCAGCATGTGTGGGACTGATGAAGCTTTGGTGCTGAGTTTTATCTCACTCACTATATAAGAGACAATCAAACCAGGGTTACCCACCGTCCTGTAAAATACACAATCCTTCTTTATCTGGAGACTAAACGCCGCGTTCAGTATTGAACTGATACAGGACGCTTTGTTCCGTATTTTTATCAATGGGAGACTGAGGGAATTATATTAAGTAGTATTCACTTTTATTCTTAGTAACGGTGTGTGTGCGCTGGTTATAGCAGCAGGGGGGGACCTTACACAGTCATGAGAACAAAGGTTTTATTTATGGTGTTTAAAATTTATTATTTTCATTCTTTATAATAAGTCAGAACCATATTTTAGGCAAAACAACGCACTCCGCCCACTGTGCTACACATACAGCGGTGTATTAAACAGGTTATGTCACGTTACTAAGAATAAAAGTGAACACTACTTAATATAATGAATTAAGCAGCAGTTTCCTTCTGTTTTATACACCACACCGTCTCCCATTGATAAAAATACGGAACAAAGCGTCCTGTATCAGTTCAGTACTGAACGCGGTGTTTGGTCTCCAGATAAAGAAGGATTGTGTATGTTACGGGACGGTTGGTAACCCTGGTTTGATTGTCTCTTATATAGTGAGTGAGATAAAACACAGCACCAAAGCTTCATCAGTCCCGCACATGCTGAGTCCAGTGTTACAAAAGTGAAACAAGCTTCAACAAGCCTCGGTATCAAATGTTCCGTCCCTAATAAACAATGTTTTGTCCATTTTGTGTTAATTATTTTCATTATTTCGCTTTTGTTGTTCTTGTGGGAATTCCTTAGATGTTTAGAAGAGCGGACGGTAAATAGAGATGCACACGCCACGTCTAAACATCTGCACAAAACTTTCCACAAGAAAAACAATAGCGGGTCAACTGGATAAAATGATTTCCACAAACTAGACAAAACCTTGTTTATCGTCACCATCACAAACTCCGTTCACTTTATCGCTGAGAAACAGTTTGATTGACAGCAGGTAAGCAACACGCACTTCCGGTTTATTGTCCCTGCCTTTTCCGTCAGAAATGTGCGGCCGGGAAGTGCAAAACAAATATACATTTTAGAAAACAAAATTACATATGCCGAAAATAAATTTACAAGTGCTGAAACACTTTTACATATGCCAAAACAAATTTACAAACACTGGGTACCCGAGCACTTGTAAATTTGTTTTTGCTTTTGTTGTAAATTTGTTTTAGTTTTTTTGTAATTTTGTTTTCTGAAATGTAAATTTGTTTTGCACTTCTCGGCCACCGTATTATAGACTTCAGAAAACATAGTGCAGACCCTAATCCACTGTACATCAAAAGACACAGACAGGCTTTTAGGTTTCTAAGCACATACATCACGCATATCTCTGGACCACCAACACCACCGCAGTAGTCAAGAAAGCAAGGCAGTGATTCAACTATCTGCATGAGAAGATGCTGGTGTCCTTCTACTGCTGCTTCATCAAGAGTGTGTTAACGACCTGCATCTCGGCATGAGGTGCCAACTGCTCACTGCCTTCTTTGGAGGATCCTCTCAGCTCTTGCTGCCCTAACAAAGCAGTCAACACACTAAAAGACCCATCAATCCTGGATATCACCTATTGGATTTGCTGTCCTCAGGAAAACACTTCAGATTCAACACATCAAGACAAACAAGCTTTAGAATAGATTCTACCCCAGTCCTATACATGATATGACCGTTTGGAACCTGGGTGCACACACACTACAACACACTTTGAGACCACTGTACTGAACAGTGATGGCTTAGTTACCTTGAAAAAGTAATCTGATTACTGATTACTCCTTTAAAAAGTAACTTAGTTACTTTATGGATTACTTGATTTTAAAAGTAACTAAGTTAGATTACAAGTTACTTTATTAGTTATGTAATGCGGAATATTTCAATGATATTCCTTTGCAATACTTTATCATTTGGCTGCCAACTTGTGTGTACTGATGAGACTCAATTGAATCCCAGAACATGCTAGTGTGAATGCATGGAAAACAAATTTTAATTTTCTTTCAAGAATATGATACAGACTGACCAACACTATTACGCTAAATCAGCATTGAAAATTGACTTTACTTTTAATAGCCTTCTACAATGCTGGAGCTTCTTAAAACGGAAGATTTTCTTTTAAATAGAAGCGTTATTTACCTGCTATTAAATTGTTTTCCAACAAAATCCGCCCGATTTGGCGGATAATCGCCCAATCTGGCAACACTGGAATGCGCAGAGCCAGCTGGCGCTTTTACTCGTAGCGCGCCACGAATACTACTAAATAGTACTACAGTACTTCTGTAATGGTGTTGGTGGTTGACATTTATGTTGAGTGTATTACTGCACTGTTTTGGTGAAGAACTACTCATCTAAGGTGCGCTGCAGCGTGCAGAAATGCTTCCGCAAAAAAATTGCCGGCAAAGCGGTGGGGGGAGGGGGGCATAGGGCTGGCCGAAGATTACTTTATGGTGGCCATGGCAACCACTGGCCACCCCCTGGCTCCGCCCCTGCCAAGAAGAAAGCTCAAATATATTTTCACTAAGGAAAATGACAAAAATAGTAACGCACAGTAACTTGGATAAGTAACTTTAATCTGATTACTGGATTGGAAATAGTAACGCGTTAGATTACTCGTTACTGAAAAATTTGGTCAGATTAGAGTAAGTAATTAGGTACTAAGTCACGCGTTACTGACCATCAGTGGTACTGAAGCCTGTTTATTTTTGTTTACATGTTTTTCCATAGCAACTGCATCTTACTCATATATTCTTGGCACCTGAACACTACATTCTGTATATGTACATGGGAATTATTCTATATTCAATATTATATTCTTATCTGCTATATGTACATACTTGTTATTTCTATGTTATCATATGTATTGCTTTCACTACTTGTTTATACAACCACTGCCTTCTCTGTGCTATACCTCAGCTGTATATTAGTTATACTTTACTTAGCTATACATATCTATCTATCCATCCATCCATCCATCCATCCATACATACATCCATACATCTATCCATCCATACATCTATCCATCTATCTATCATTTCTATCTATCATCTATACATCTATTACAGACATTTTTAAATCAAGTCAAATCCATCTGTAAATACTCCAGTTTCAAAATAGTAGCAATGACATTTATTTATTCCTGTGCCATCAGCATTAAAAATGCACCGGACTGTCCGAATAGTCTGCCAACCTTGTGACTATATATAAAGGCCGTAGGCAGTGACTTATTATGGATTCCGGCTGCAACCTGTGCATAATTTCTAATCCTGGGTTGCAGTGCTGGCAGTCTGTTGTACAGCAGGCCTAGTGGAGGTGTTGAAGATCGTCACGTATATTTAGTACCACGGGTAAAAAATAATACTTGAGGCTTAAACTAAAACTTCATATAGAAGACTTAGTACACTAACAATGTTAATAAAGAAGCAGCTGATGATTGCTGCTATGTTTGCTTCATTTTATAGTTCGAAATAATGTAATGCTAAAACTGTAATAATTTCAGAACAACTGGGACAGTGAGAGCAGTGATTTGTAAATCGTCTTTGACTTAATGTTTCAACTAAATGTTATTATTTATTGTATATGCTGTGTTTATCCTTAAAATGTTATGTCTAAAATGTTCATCAAAAGTTGGGACAGGGGCATGTTTGCCACTGTGTTAGATTACCTTTAATTATTTGGGAACGGAAGACACCAAATTATGCAGGTTTTCACTTTAACAATTCTAAACATCATTGTAAGAAAATACCAGTTGTTTACAGATAATGTTCACCCTGGTGCATTCAGGGTAAAAAGAGAGCAAAGGAGAGAGAAAGCATGGGGCATGCTAACAGGGCTGGAAGCGCAAGTGAAATAAAGTTGAATGAGAAAAGGAGTAAATATTAAAGATGAGAGAATAGAGAAAAAAGAGGAAGTAGAGATGACTGTAGAACAGGGAAAATGAAAAGAGGTGACTGAAAAGGAGATTAGTATATAGGACCAAAGAAGGGGAGAAGAGAGGGCTGGAGAAGAGGAGATATCCCTGCCGCCCACCCATGTGCACTTGTATGTTAAGGTCACAATGGCTGCACTTGGCTTCATATGACAATGCATAGATTTCTGTCTATAGGATTATGGTTGTGATTTATTAATCCCTTATTTCTACCTTTACAAGTAAATTTTCCTTTTCCAACGTAAAATCAAACTAACTCAACGGAACATCACACATCTACTCAAAGGTAAAACTAGGCACACACATCTGTAGCACACTCTTTTCCCAGGCAGCAAACATACAGGAGGATTAAATGCACTTGACATAAAAAGTCTGTGCATTTGTGTGTGAGATGCATATGAACAAACCACATAAACAGCACTTTAAGTGAAGCAACAGCTGCCATCTGAGATAAGGTAATTGAAGTGGAAAAAACTAACAAAAAATAAACCACATTCCACATATCAAAGCATAAGTCACAGACAATTTTTGTATGCAGGTCTTCACTACAATAACTTTGCATTTTCCACTCTTCTTTTTCACATCTACCTGTTGTAACTAATACTAGGTTTTATATTGGCTTTAGCCAACTTGGAAAATGGGGCTTGATTTGGATCTAACCATTGTACGCCTCAATATGCTTCCTTAAGGGATTATCCTTCAAGGCACTTTAGGATTCTGCAGTGTATAAAGTATGAAACGAACTTTTTCTTTTATACATAAGAAAATGCTGAAAGCTTCCCCTCAAGATTCTTGAGGTTCATTCACAAGATGAAATGCCAGTAAATGCCAGCATTGCAATAATAGCAAAAAATAGTCAGTAAAAGGTAAAAGTAGAAATTGCATTCCTCTGGAATTTCAATACCTGTTTGTAATCCCAAATTCTTCACATTATTCATTTGAACCAAAGATGATGTATTCTCACAAAATGTATTACATTATATAAATCCAATGTTTATCTCAGGAAAAACTTTGCTGAATATATGCTGGACAAAGTGTAAATCTATTGCAAGGCAGTATATAGTTATATAGTCTTACACAAGGGAAAATTAGAGCAGCTGGTTTACCTACTTCTATGTTTGTTGCGATATGAGAAGCAGAGCGCCAAAGAAAATCTATATAACAATGCTTTATGTGCCAGACTGCTTGGAAATGCAAAATTATTATTATTTAGATTCCCATACCTAGTAATATTAAAAATAAACTGTTTTTAGAATATAGGCATCATATGACTAACTATTAAGTTCTGTGAGCCATTAAATTAAAGTCTTTTAAGTCTAGGACTATTGTTGATTAACTAAAGAAGGAAAATCTTGCCAACATCAAAAGATGACCAAAAAATCTACTAATTAAGAGCATCTGGATATAAGCATCTGCTAAATGCTGTAAATATAAATTCATGTCATAACCATGTGGTTCCAGAAGCTGTATTACATAAAAATTGTTATAATAATTAATCAACTATATTGTTGTTGTCCTACAAAGTGTCAACCAACCTCAGTGTTGCTACTCACAGAAACTGAGTTTGCCAGCATGAGTCCAAATCCACCTTTACTGATCTACTACAGTGTACAGTGTATCACAAAAGTGAGTACACCCCTCACATTTCTGCAAATATTTCATTATATCTTTTCATGGGACAACACTATAGACATGAAACTTGGATATAACTTAGAGTAGTCAGTGTACAGCTTGTATAGCAGTGTAGATTTACTGTCTCCTGAAAATAACTCAACACACAGCCATTAATGTCTAAATGGCTGGCAACATAAGTGAGTACACCCCACAGTGAACATGTCCAAATTGTGCCCAAATGTGTCGTTGTCCCTCCCTGGTGTCATGTGTCAAAATCCCAGGTGTAAATGGGGAGCAGGGCTGTTAAATTTGGTGTTTTGGGTACAATTCTCTCATACTGGCCACTGGATATTCAACATGGCACCTCATGGCTAAGAACTCTCTGAGGATGTGAGAAATAGAATTGTTGCTCTCCACAAAGATGGCCTGGGCTTTAAGAAGATTGCTAACACCCTGAAACTGAGCTACAGCATGGTGGCCAAGGTCATACAGCAGTTTTCCAGGACAGGTTCCACTCGGAACAGGCTTCGCCAGGGTCGACCAAAGAAGTTGAGTCCATGTGTTTGGCGTCATATCCAGAGGTTGGCTTTAAAAAATAGACACATGAGTGCTGCCAGCATTGCTGCAGAGGTTGAAGACGTGGGAGGTCAGCCTGTCAGTGCTCAGACCATACGCCGCACACTGCATCAACTTGGTCTGCATGGTCGTCATCCCAGAAGGAAGCTGACGCACAAGAAAGCCAGCAAACAGTTTGCTGAAGACAAGCAGTCCAAGAACATGGATTACTGGAATGCCCTGTGGTCTGACGAGACCAAGATAAACTTGTTTGGCTCAGATGGTGTCCAGCATGTGTGGCGGCGCCCTGGTGAGAAGTACCAAGACAACTGTATCTTGCCTACAGTCAAGCATGGTGGTGGTAGCATCATGGTCTTGGGCTGCATGAGTGTTGCTGGCCCTGGGGAGCTGCGGTTCATTGAGGGAAACATGAATTCCAACATGTACTGTGACATTCTGAAACAGAGCATGATCCCCTCCCTTCCAAAACTGGGCCTCATGGCAGTTTTCCAACAGGATAACGACCCCAAACACAACCTCCAAGATGACAACTGCCTTGCTGAGGAAGCTGAAGGTAAAGGTGATGGACTAAACCCAATTGAGCACCTGTGGCACATCCTCAAGTGGAAGGTGGAGGAGTTCAAGGTGTCTAACATCCACCAGCTCCGTGATGTCATCATGGAGGAGTGGAAGAGGATTCCAGTAGCAACCTGTGCAGCTCTGGTGAATTCCATGCCCAGGAGGGTTAAGGCAGTGATAATAATGGTGGTCACACAAAATATTGACACTTTGGGCACAATTTGGACATGTTCACTGTGGGGTGTACTCACTTATGTTGCCAGCCATTTAGACATTAATGGCTGTGTGTTGAGTTATTTTCAGAAGACAGTAAATCTACACTGCTACACAAGTTGTACACTGACTACTCTAAATTATATCCAAGTTTCATGTCTATAGTGTCGTCCCATGAAAAGATATAATAAAATATTTGCAGAAATGTGAGGGGTGTACTCACTTTTGTGATACACTGTAAATATTCACATCAGTGTTACAGAGCATTGGGGCGGGACGGTGGCTCAGTGGGTAGCACTGTCGCCTCACTGTCGCAAGAAGGTCCTGGGTTCAATCCCCAGACGGGGCTTTCTGTGTGGAGTTAGCATGTTCTCCCTGTGTCTGTGTGGGTTTCCTCCATGAACTCAGTTTTCCTCCCACAGTCCATAGACATGTAAATTGTCCATGAGTGTGTTCGAGATTAAACTTGTGAACTGATGAACCTTGAGTAATGAGTGACTACCTGTCCTGTCATGAGTGTAACCAAGGTGTAAAACATGCCGTTAAAATCCTAATAAATACATAAATACAATACAGAGCAATGAATTGTTTAAATTTAGGTACAGTGTGGTGAACTGATGTGGTCTGATGTATTAGCAGGCTTAGTAAATGCTCCCATGAAATTAGCCTTCACTCACATTTATTGTCACCAGTTGCAAAATACATAGTAATTGTACTATGCACGGGGCGCTGTTTTTTCAATCTTTTGTCTCAGTTTTTCTTTTTTATTGGCTGCTATATGTATTTTATGCCCAATCATATAGGGGATTCCATTAAACTGTTTTTCATTTACGGATTAACAAATCAAAACCCAAAATTTGAAATAAAAGACTACACAGTAGAATACACAGTAGAAAAGTCTTTATACTTGAACAAACAATGTTGTGTGAAGCCTTTTTGTTGCAATAGATGGGCATCACCTTTGGTTAATAATGTCACAATACCTGAGTGCAAGAGTAAAGGATTAGTAGACATCTACAGAAAACTAATTTTTAGGTCCAGTACCCGCTTGCTGTGGCGCTGTGATCAGCCGTCGCTGAAACAAGGCTCCAGAAAAGCCATTAAAAAAGTCTAAACAGTTAATATTAAAAAGTCACATTTTAGTAAAGAGGAAAAGTAAGCCTTACTTCTGTTTTTAGGCTTGTTTTTTTTTCATCATATTATCCATTCCATATTCTCAGTTCAATTTGTCTGGGCTGTTGAATTCTGGGCACTGCAGGCTGCTCTGTCTTGCCTTGTGGTAATAAAACATCCAAGGTATAGCATCCTTCATCATTTTACTGTTATGGTTTGGTATTTTAGTTTAGAGGTATGCTCTTTTTTTCCATAATGCTGATATGCAATTCTTAACATACTGTATCACATAACTGTTTCATTTGCTTTTATGGTAAATTTGGGTTTTGCTCAAACAGACTTCATTTTAGTATACTTTAAATACCAGTCTATTTATAGGTAATGAAAGGCATGATCAATCACACATATCTCAATTAATTGTAGTTAAACCTTTAACTGTTAACTCTGTGACTGTGTTGTTTCACTACTTCCAACTGTGTGTTTTGTTCCAGGATTTTAATTTACATTTTCAGCATTTAGCAGATGCTTTTATCCAAAGGGACTTACAGTATACAGTTTAAGCAATTGAGAGTTAAGGGCCTTGCTCAAGGGCCCAACAGTGGCAATCTGGCAGTAGTGGGGCTTGAACCAGCAACCTTCTGATTACTAGTCCAATTTTTTAGTCTGCTTTCACCCTGTTCTTTAATGGTCAGAACCCCCACAGGACCACTACAGAGCAGGTATTATTTGGAGTGACACTGACATGGTGGTGGTGTGTAAGTGTGTGTTGTGCTGGTATGAGTGGATAAGACACAGCAGCACTGCCCTTACGCTGACTTTACATCTACAAGGTGTCTAATAGAGTGGACAGTGAGTGGACATGGTATTTAAAAATTCCAGCAGCACTGCTGTGTCTGATCCACTCATACCAGCACAACACACACTAACACACCACCACCATGTCAGTGTCACTGCAGTGCTGAGAATCATCCACCACCTAAATAATACCTGCTCTGTGGTGGTCCTGTGGGGATCCTGACCATTGAAGAACAGGGTGAAAGCAGGCTAAAAAAGTATGTGGGGCTGATAAAATGGACAGTGAGTGTAGAAACCAGGAGGTGGTTTTAATGTTATGGCTGATCGGTGTATATATATAATGCTAATTACATTAAGCACAGTATATTCTATATTTTGCTCAACTTTGACCATAATGCTTATTTTAAAAAACTACATCATCGAGTTCAGAAATGTAACTTTAACCTTCCTCAAGGTGTGATTTTACATGTGTGTGCTCTCAGGTGCAGTGCACAGCTTTGTAATTGACTCTGATTAGTCCAGATTTACACCATTTGGATAAAAAAAAAGCTAACCAAGCATATGTGACGTGATAAGACTTTAAAGCCGGCCAGTTTTAATTAGGCTATGCACAGTGCATCATTAATTCTGTTCCGGCAGCAAAATGTGTGATTCTTCCGTACAAAACTGCTAAAAGGGGCCCATGGGGTACACTGTTGTTTTTTCAAGAAAATTTTGAAAAATAAATAAAAAGAAATATCAACAAGTGTGTTTGTTCCAATAATTATTTCTCCAAAAGATAGTCAAATTAGTTGAAATGTACTTGTTTTATTCTGCTCTACGTGTAGTGCTTTAGTAAAGTACACCCATGACTGAGGGGTAACTTTATGAGAAGCTATTTTATGTACCAAATTAAATAATTATTTGACACAAACCCTTGAGTAAACTATGATGCATTTAAAATGTCAGTGGTGTGTCCGTATATGCTGGGTTTAAGCTCTGGAGCATTCAGAAACATGGCCAGTAAATATTTTATACTTTCTCTAAATAGTACCATGTTGCAGAACTGCAGGCATCTAGACTAGATTCCTGCACTGCAAGCTTTTCTCTAGAGACAATGGGAATAAAATGAAGGAAAAGCCTTTTTCTATGAACCAGTAATTAAAATGCACCTTAAAATCAGTCATATAAATAGTCATTATATTTTTGTGTGGTGATGAGCAAAGCAATGTTTTAAGAAGTCCCACTTGGGTGTTATTTAAGCAGAACCCTACACATTAAAGCAAGTGGGGAAAATTACATTGGTGCAATTTTACCTTTAGATAATCTAATTTAGGATTTAAAGACCTAGAGCTAGTCCACTAGGATGACTGGATAATTTAATATTGCGTGTGAAAAAGATACATACATACTTTGGAAGAAGTCAACAACGATGAGAAGAAAAATGTCCACCAGACCCTTGTAGGGATTAAGCCTACACTGGTCTCCTAATGTACACCACATGCTATGAGTCACATAAGACTAGCAACCAATTAATGCCAAGTTCACACTACACACCTTTCACTCGAAGTCTTTTAAGTCGTTGTGTATTTCCCACAACACGACTGATCGGTGATAGGGGATTACACACTACACGATCTACCATCATGAGGAATCGCAGATGAGTCTGTCGGGTCTCCCAAACTACGTTTTGTCATGAAAACAAACAAATCAAATCAAGGTTTATTTGTCACATACATAGTCATACACAGTACAACTGGCAGTGAAATGCTTTTATGACTGCTCCGCCACAGTAATTACAAATCTACAAAATAGTTAAAAATATATATTATACAAAAAAATATAGAATGTTTTTTAAAGTAAGAAAGTAGAAACATTAGAAAAATTAACAATATAATTAAAAATAGCAATTTAAAGTGAACAAGTGTGTAAAGTGACAAGTAGTGCAGAAACTGTGCAACATAATGCTATACAGATGTGATTTTTACACAAATACTAATCTATACATATACATACACATATACAGGGGTTGGACAAAATAACTGAAACACCTGTCATTTTAGTGTGGGAGGTTTCATGGCTAAATTGGACCAGTCTGGTGGCCAATCTTCATTAATTGCACATTGCACCAGTAAGAGCAGAGTGTGAAGGTTCAATTAGCAGGGTAAGAGCACAGTTTTGCTCAAAATATTGCAATGCACACAACATTATGGGTGACATACCAGAGTTCAAAAGAGGACAAATTGTTGGTGCACGTCTTGCTGGCGCATCTGTGACCAAGACAGCAAGTCTTTGTGATGTATCAAGAGCCACGGTATCCAGGGTAATGTCAGCATACCATCAAGAAGGACAAACCACATCCAACAGGATTAACTGTGGACGCAAGAGGAAGCTGTCTGAAAGGGATGTTCGGGTGCTAACCCGGATTGTATCCAAAAAACATAAAACCACGGCTGCCCAAATCACGGCAGAATTAAATGTGCACCTCAACTCTCCTGTTTCCACCAGAACTGTCCGTCGGGAGCTCCACAGGGTCAATATACACGGCCGGGCTGCTATAGCCAAACCTTTGGTAACTCGTGCCAATGCCAAACGTCGGTTTCAATGGTGCAAGGAGCGCAAATCTTGGGCTGTGGACAATGTGAAACATGTATTGTTCTCTGATGAGTCCACCTTTACTGTTTTCCCCACATCCGGGAGAGTTACGGCCAAAGAAGCGTACCACCCAGACTGTTGCATGCCCAGAGTGAAGCATGGGGGTGGATCAGTGATGGTTTGGGCTGCCATATCATGGCATTCCCTTGGCCCAATACTTGTGCTAGATGGGCGCGTCACTTCCAAGGACTACCGAACCATTCTGGAGGACCATGTGCATCCAATGGCGGTGCCGTGTATCAGGATGACAATGCACCAATACACACAGCAAGACTGGTGAAAGATTGGTTTGATGAACATGAAAGTGAAGTTGAACATCTCCCATGGCCTGCACAGTCACCAGATCTAAATATTATTGAGCCACTTTGGGGTGTTTTGGAGAAGCGAGTCAGGAAACGTTTTCCTCCACCAGCATCACGTAGTGACCTGGCCACTATCCTGCAAGAAGAATGGCTTAAAATCCCTCTGACCACTGTGCAGGACTTGTATATGTCATTTCCAAGACGAATTGACGCTGTATTGGCCGCAAAAGGAGGCCCTACACCATACTAATAAATTATTGTGGTCTAAAACCAGGTGTTTCAGTTATTTTGTCCAACCCCTGTATATAAAACTGTATACACGCATATACTTATATACACATACATATGTCCACATATATACACATATATATACTGTATACATATAAATTAGATTGTGCAAGTTGTGTGAATTAGTCCTAAATGCTATTTTCGTTGAGGACTCGAATAGCTTGTGGGAAAAAGCTTCGTCTCATCCTCTCCGTTTTGGCTTTTAGAGCACGAAAACGCTTCCCAGACCGTAACAAAGAAAACAGTCCATTACTGGGATGACTGGGGTCCTTTACTATCCTCCTGGCCCTTGTCCAGCACCGTTTCCTGTATATGGACTGCAGGTCAGGTAGCTCAGTCCGGATTATGCGTTCAGCTGAACGCACCACCCTCTGTAGAGCCTGCCTATCCTGCTTGGTGCTGTTTCCGAACCAGGTTGTGATGTTTCCCGTTATTTTCCATAAGAGAAGTGACGATGGGTTTAACTATACTACATCCAAAAATGCACGTCAACAATTAGCGAGCGTTCAAAGTTGTTTGTGCGCTGATGTGCAGCGTAAAAGCAAAGAGGAAAAAGAAATGAATCTGAGTTGATTTGGCTACATGAACAGCATGGATTGTTCTGTAGTTAGTTGGAGGTTAATTGATATTTTTTGCAATGCAACATTGGTGTTATGTTTTGTAGAGAACGATAAGGTCAGAAATACTGTCAAACGTGTGTGTGGCAATGTATTCTGATAGAAACTATATTATGCCCCTGTCCCACGTTTTACAACTCCTCCCCTGCCAGTCGCCCGACTGATATCCAGATATTTAGCAGATATCTGTAGATATCTCTTTTCAGTCGGCGAGGGCTCGGCGAGCCGCTCGGATCGAGTCGTTGAGCAGTTCACACATAGCGATCGAGAGCCGAGTTTCGATTGCCGAGCAAATGCTGAGTTACCTCCGAGCAGGCAAATCAAGCGGCGACCAGTCGGCGATCGAAAATCAGGGCCAAAATTGTGTAGTGTGAACTAGGCATAAGCAGCCTTTGTAAAGTTAGCTTCTGACATTTGTGCCACAATAATGATCTTACATTAGTCATTTAGATCTTTTTCTTGTTTGCCTGAAGGAAAATTAACTCGCTAAACATTATGCATGACACGTAGCATTTGAACTGCTTAATTGTAGCATGCAGCATACCTGTTTGGAGTCAGATGCTGATATCGCCGTAGTCATTTAAAAAAAATTTTGTCACCTACCTGTGCATGTGGAGTTCCCACAAAACTAACATTAACCAGATTAAAAAAGAATGAATTCAGAAATCTTAGGCTAACACAGACTCACTTCTTGTGAGACCATCTTGAAGATAATAAAAAAGGAACAGTGTGCTGGAAAAGTTTGAGGGAATTATTTCTACTGGAAGAAGCTGCAAGGTGACTGCACTCTGAAGAGGGGTTGATTCATTACTGAGCATTATACGCTTACCCATTCATACAGAATTTATAGTAATTTATAATAGCCACTCAATCTATTAGCATACAGTGGAGTCAGAGTGCATTCAGCCCCCTTGACAATTTCCACACTGTGTTTCCACATGCTTTTTTTCCCAATCCCATCAATCCACTTAATTACCCATAATGACAAAATAAAAACATCAAAAATTGTCCTCGCTCCATTTGTTGTGTCACTCAGAATTTTGGTCAGATGCATCTTGTTTGGTTTAATTATCCTGGAGATACAGTGTATCACAAAAGTGAGTACACCCCTCACATTTCTGCAAATATTTCATTATATCTTTTCATGGGACAACACTATAGAAATAAAACTTGGATATAACTTAGAGTAGTCAGTGTACAACTTGTATAGCAGTGTAGATTTACTGTCTTCTGAAAATAACTCAACACACAGCCATTAATGTCTAAATAGCTGGCAACATAAGTGAGTACACCCCACAGTGAACATGTCCAAATTGTGCCCAAAGTGTCAATATTTTGTGTGACCACCATTATTATCCAGCACTGCCTTAACCCTCCTGGGCATGGAATTCACCAGAGCTGCACAGGTTGCTACTGGAATCCTCTTCCACTCCTCCATGATGACATCACGGAGCTGGTGGATGTTAGACACCTTGAACTCCTCCACCTTCCACTTGAGGATGCGCCACAGGTGCTCAATTGGGTTTAGTCCATCACCTTTACCTTCAGCTTCCTCAGCAAGGCAGTTGTCATCTTGGAGGTTGTGTTTGGGGTCGTTATCCTGTTGGAAAACTGCCATGAGGCCCAGTTTTCGAAGGGAGGGGATCATGCTCTGTTTCAGAATGTCACAGTACATGTTGGAATTCATGTTTCCCTCAATGAACTGCAGCTCCCCAGTGCCAGCAACACTCATGCAGCCCAAGACCATGATGCTACCACCACCATGCTTGACTGTAGGCAAGATACAGTTGTCTTGGTACTTCTCACCAGGGCGCCGCCACACATGCTGGACACCATCTGAGCCAAACAAGTTTATCTTGGTCTCGTCAGACCACAGGGCATTCCAGTAATCCATGTTCTTGGACTGCTTGTCTTCAGCAAACTGTTTGCTGGCTTTCTTGTGCGTCAGCTTCCTTCTGGGATGACGACCATGCAGACCGAGTTGATGCAGTGTGCGGCGTATGGTCTGAGCACTGACAGGCTGACCTCCCACGTCTTCAACCTCTGCAGCAATGCTGGCAGCACTCATGTGTCTATTTTTTAAAGCCAACCTCTGGATATGACGCCGAACACGTGGACTCAACTTCTTTGGTCGACCCTGGCGAAGCCTGTTCCGAGTGGAACCGGTCCTGGAAAACCGCTGTATGACCTTGGCCACCATGCTGTAGCTCAGTTTCAGGGTGTTAGCAATCTTCTTATAGCCCAGGCCATCTTTGTGGAGAGCAACAATTCTATTTCTCACATCCTCAGAGAGTTCTTTGCCATGAGGTGCCATGTTGAATATCCAGTGGCCAGTATGAGAGAATTGTACCCAAAACACCAAATTTAACAGCCCTGCTCCCCATTTACACCTGGGACCTTGACACATGACACCAGGGAGGGACAACGACACATTTGGGCACAATTTGGACATGTTCACTGTGGGGTGTACTCACTTATGTTGCCAGCTATTTAGACATTAATGGCTGTGTGTTGAGTTATTTTCAGAAGACAGTAAATCTACACTGCTATACAAGCTGTACACTGACTACTCTAAGTTATATCCAAGTTTCATGTCTATAGTGTTGTCCCATGAAAAGATATAATGAAATATTTGCAGAAATGTGAGGGGTGTACTCACTTTTGTGATACACTGTATATTTAAAATTCAGCTGCAATCTACCTGTTGCAATTTGACATGATTGCAGATAGTTTGGCGGCACACATCTGGGCTTATAAGGGCCAACAATTTACACTGCACTGTCAACCCAAAACATTTACAAAAAAACAAGCCTAGCATTAAAAGAACTGTCTGTGGATCTCTGTAATGACATTGTGCATGAATCAGGGCAAGGATATAAAACAAGCAGCATCTTGCTGGAAAGAAATGAAGGACGGATGAATGCAACCAAATAAAAACAAATTTTTTAAGAAAACCATCTTTGAGTGGATGACATTTCATTAATGTAATTACTGAAATTCTAAAACAAGGTCAGAAATTAAATTTTTTCGCCGCTCAGGTGGCGCAGCGGTAAAAACACACGCTGGAACCAGAGCTGGGGTCTCTAATACATCGTATCGAATCTCAGCTCTGCCTGCCGGCTAGGCTCTCTAATAACTAATGCAATTACGACCTCTGCTGGCTGATTGATGGCACCTGCACAGAGATGAGAAAAAAGTGCTCTCAGGGTGTGTCTCTCCGTACACAGTGGTGAGTTGCACTGCACTCGTCAAAGTGTAGATGATAAGATGCATGCGGCATGCTGCCCACGTGTCAGAGGGGGCGTGGGTTAGCTTCGTTCTCCTCAATCAGAGCAGGGATCGGCATTGGTGGAGTGGAAGCATGACGCAATCGGCAATTGGAATACATAAGAAATTACATTTCTTTTATAATACCATTTATTTCTATGTTTTATATAGTAAATACTGCACAGCTTTACTGTATTATTATTTTTTGATATCACACCCATTGCAGGTTCAGAAAATCAAGCATGCAAGCTCCTTAGACATTGGCTCTAAAATAGCTTATACCGAATAGCTAAGCAACATTAAACAGGATTCTGACTTGACCTTGTATGACAGTTTGACAAACTTCCCACCCAGCTAGATATGCCCAAGTCCCCTCCTAGTACTGTAATTCTCCAGTGGAGACATTAAACCACAGAAGACATAAGCTTACAAAAACTAACCATTCAGTGCAAAAATTGAATGACTCTAGTAGGAGCATCAGAACAATTATTGTTTGCATAGAGCTTAAAGCATTGGGGTTTCCAAGGCCAAGAAGCTGCACATAAGAATACTATTAAGTACTATGGTGCAAGACAGACCAGCCCTGGAATCTAAGGCAGGAAAACAATCCCCAAAGTGATAGGTCATGCTTTACCATCTGACAAAATGGCAAATGCCAGAAGAATGCTTGATGCCAGAAAATACTCTAGTTTGCTACCTTAATACCAAATATGAATTTGGTAGAGAATAAACAATGGTTTGTGACTACTTTATAATAGTTTGGGCTGAATTCCTAAAAGAAAGGGAACGTCTGATGCAAAGTGACCATACAGATAAGTGTTTTAATCTATCTAACATTAAGCAGACACATGCAACTTTGAGAAAGACCTTTAAGAGTTGTAGAACGACGGAGGTTATTTTAAAGCAAGAGAATTGTTAAAAAGGTGACACTGTATAGTCAAAATATGTGGACACTTTGTATTAGGTTCAGATGTTTAGGCCTTTTTATTGCTAGAATGTGTTTAAAAGCAATTAAATGGTAGAAAATTATATGCTTTCAACAGGGTTGTGTTACTGTGGACCAAAAGCATGGTTTGATGGTTTGAGTTGTGTGCAGAAACTGCAGCTGGCTGCCCAAAGCACTAAGCTCAAGCACAGTGAACACCTTATGAAATGAAATAAAATGTTGATTTAGACCCAGGCCTTGTCCAGCATTAGTGCCTGACCCCACAAACGCTCACAGACAAACTCCAAAGTCTTGAGGACACAATTCCCAGACTGAACACTTATAGGTGAGGTGATAGATGCTCTTCTGAAGAGAACATGTCAAAATATTTACAGGATTCAATACCAGTGAGGCCAGCTTTGCAGACTTCCAAGTTTAAAATGTGAAAGTGTTGAAGAGGCACCTAAGGAGCTTGTTGCCTAATCACACATTCTGAAGCTGTAGGCATGTATAAAGTTCAAGGTACAGTCTGTTAGATTTATGGAGACAACACTTTATTAATATAAACACTGCTTCTAGGTCCTCAGTGAGTCTTCACACCTGACCCAAGACGATGATTGTAATTCTGTAACCACTTCGCTTTACCCTAAGGGCAATGATTGAAAATAATAAAAAGCATGCAGCATCCCCAGGTTGACTTTGAGAGGGCCGGGGTAAGGGCAAGACAATCGAATAGATGAGATAATGCATGATTACTGTAGGCATGGGTAATAAAGCCCAGCTGGTCAAACTGCTGATGGGATGCACTGTGGAGCAGATAATACTAACATCAGTTGAATTTTTAGCAGTAGGAGAGACAGGTCAACCAGCTTGCCACTGCATTTCTGTAATGACTCAGACTGAAAAGAAATTCCCTTAGATACACAAGTGCTAAAACGCCTGAACTGCCTTACTATGTCATGCAAATGTATTCTTCAACTTTATGTACAGAGACAATAACACCTTTTGCTGACTGACCGTCTGCTGAACATAAAAACATGAATTATCGACCTATCAAGGAAATAATCGTACTTATTTATTTCTAATCCGCTTCAAAACAATGCGAGATTAGATTTAAAATGAAATCGACCACCTATTTTGGATGCAGTCCGCATGACAATAGGAATAGTTTCATTTCACTACTGCAGTCTAACATTGTGAATGACTCAAGCAACTAGGTGTAAATGAAATCCATTTCACATGTCACAGGACAAGAATGCAATGCATTGCAAAATGAAATTGAGAACTAATAGAAGCATCGTAGTGGTTGGTTTGTAATGCTACTGTTTTCATTTCTGTAAAGGAAAGACTTATCTGGGCCATAAGTCTATCTAATACTGTTTTTACAAGACTCTCAGGGCCTAGCCTAGATCTGCATTCTAAATATTGTGTGAGCGTACACAGATGGGTGCTCGTCTCCATCTGTGTCTGTATGCTGTCTACCGGTGCACCAGAAAGACTCCTGTTGATTGTCTGCCAGTCTTGCTGAGATGAATTGGCTCTAGTGTGTTTTATAATTACTTGTGTTTTAACTTTTTGGAGTAAATTCATAATATTAACCTTGATTATTAAAGAGCCAGTGTGGTAAACTTAAGATCAAGTGTTGAATTCCTTCTCATGGATTGATTAACATTTACATTTAAGCCATTTGGCAGATACTAAAGCAATCTACAATTAGGACAGGATACAATCCAAGCAACTAAGGTTTACAGGACTTGCTAAAGAGCCCAACAGAGGAATGTTATGGGTTAAACCTCACTGCTGCCAGTCATTAGTCCAGCAGCTTAAACACTCAATCACCACTGTGTGTTTAGACTCTAGTACCGTAATATACACTAACACATACACTGATCAGCCATAACATTAAAACCACCTCCTTGTTTCTACACTCACTGTCCATTTCATCAGCTCCACTTACCATATAGAAGCACTTTGTAGTTCTACAATTACTGACTGTAGTCCATCTGTTTCTTTGCATGCTTTTTAACCTGCTTTTACCCTGTTCTTTAATGGTCAGGACCACCACAGGGCAGGTATAATTTGGGTGGTGGATGATTCTCAGCACTGCAGTGACATTGACATGGTGGTGTGTGTTGTGCTGGTATGAGTGGATCAGACACAGCAGCACTGCTGAAGTTTTTAAATAATGTGTCCACTCACTGTCCACTCTATTAGACACTCCTACCGAGTTGGTCCACCTTGTAGATGTAAAGTCAGAGACGGTCGCTCATCTATTGCTGCTGTTTGAGTTGGTCATCTTCTAGACCTTCATCAGTGGTCACAGGATGCTGCCCACAGGGTGCTGTTGGCTGGATATTTTTGGTTGGTGAACTATTCTCAATCCAGCAGTGACAGTGAGGTGTTTAAAAACTCCAGCAGCGCTGCTGTGTCTAATCCACTCATACCAGCACAACACTCACTAACACACCACCACCATGTCAGTTTCACTGCAGTGCTGAGAATGATCCACCACCTAAATAATACCTGCTCTGTAGTGGTCCTGGGAGAGTCCTGACCCTTGAAGAACAGCATGAAAGGGGGCTAACAAAGCATGTAGAGACACAGATGGACTACAGTCAACAATTGTAGATCTTCAAAGTGCTCCTATATGGTAAGTGGAGCTGATAAAATGGACAGTGAGTGTAGAAACAAGGAGGTGGTTTTAATGTTATGGCTTATCATTAATAATTAATGATATAATAATTATAATTAATAGTAAAGAACAGGACATTCTAATTTGAAACAAGAGAATATTAAAAGCCATTTATGTCCAAGAGCTGGTGCCTGTTGTTTTTTAGCAGCAGTTTGTGAGAATTAACTGATATTTCATCTATTTAAATAAATGTTTAAATGATTTCTAACCTTGTTGAATCAAAATATATATTTGGATTGCCCATCAGGTTCTTTGTTTGTTTTTTATATATAAACTGTATATCTGTTCATTTTCATTCATTTTCAGCATTTAGCAGACGCTTTTTTTTATCCAAAGCGACTTACAGTACTGTGACAGTATATTGTCTTAAGCAATTGAGGGTTAAGGACCTTGCTCAAGGGCCCAACAGTGGCAACCTGGCAGTGGTGGGGCTTGAACCAGCAACCTTTGGATTACTAGTCCAGTATCTTAACCACTAGACTACAACTGCCCTAATATGTTATATACTGTATATATGTTAATATGTATAATGTGTTTTGGCACAAGTGAGCTTCGGTATCTGTTGTGTTTAGCGGATAAACCTTCAAGCCACAATGCACATGTGACTGGCTTTTAAATCCACAACTTGCTGCATGTGGCTTTCCTGTCAGGAGCTTTTTTTATGACTGAGCTATAGGCTACAGTTCACCTCAAATCCTCAGCTAGCTTTAGTGTGCTGGTGGAAGGTATGAATTATATCTGACAGACCCTGTGGCTTATCTAAAAGGGACATATGACCATAGAAGTGGCAACGCTCTGCACCGAATATCCTCTATTAGTTCCTATCATGAATATCTGAAGTGTCTATAGTAGCTGCAGTTTTCTTGCTGGAGATGCTTGACGGTGCCCCTTAAAACTGAAAATGCAATACGACGTTTTTGTATTGAATGGTTAAAAATGTTTAAGATGTAAAAAGGATAAGATAAAAGTAACAACATCTATACAATATTCAAGTAACATTTTACAGCAGGTGAATCGGTAGCAGTGAAGGTCATAATAATTAAGTATAAATGGGGGATCCACCAAAACTACAAATATGCACCAATCAGTTTATCAACACAAGGTTGCAAATAATGTATGTATTTTACCCTCTACCATACATTAATGAATAATGTGTACCCACAACCTAAAGAAAACTCCTCCTATTTATTTAGATATACCTACATTTTTGGGAATCTGCCTTACTAATTGGCATTGACTTGTTTTCGGCTAAAGCAATTGGTCCCTCTGTGACTTGAGTTTTCTGAGCTGCGGTCTTCAATTGAACCAGCACTAATAACTCTAGTTTGCAATTTTTTTTCTGAGATCGGCCGTCCATATGTTAGCCAGGTTGAAAAAATTGATCTCTTCTCCCGTGCTGTCAACAACCAGTCACTTTCAATCAATCAAACACTGTCAAGTACCATTTAAGTTCAGAGGCTTCTGGCTTATTTTCTCCAGGCCTATGGGTCAGACACAGTCACTGATCTGCTTCCAATTAGATAGTGTATGTGTATACACTGATCAGCCATAACATTAAAACCACCTCCTTGTTTCTACATTCACTGTCCATTTTATCAGCTCCACTTACCAAATATAAGCACTTTGTAGTTCTACAATTACTGACTGTTGTCCATCTGTTTCTCTACATTTTTTAACCTGCTTTCACACTGTTCTTCAATGGTCAGGACCCCGACATAGCAGGTATTATTTAGGTGGTGGATTATTCTCAGCACTGCAGTGACAATGACATGGGGTGGTGTGTTAGTGTGCGTTATACTGGTATGAGTGGATCAGACACAGCAGTGCTGCTGGAGTTTTTAAATACCGTGTCAACTCACTGTCCACTCTATTAGACACTCCTACCTAGTTGGTTCACCTTGTAGATGTAAAGTCAGAGACGATGGTTCATCTATTGCTGCTGTTTGAGTTGGTCATCTTCTAGACCTTTATCAGTGGTCACAGGACGCTGCCCACGGGGCGCTGTTGGCTGGATATCTTTGGTTGGTGGACTATTCTCAGTCCAGCAGTGACAGTGAGGTGTTTAAAAATTCCAGCAGCATTGCTGTGTCTGATCCACTCATACTCATACTCAGTGTCACTGCAGTGCTGAGAATAATCCATTACCTAAATAATACCTGCTCGGTAGTGGTCCTGGGAGAGTCCTGACCTTTGAAGAACAGCATGAAAGGGGGCTAACAAAGCATGCAAACAAACAGATAGACTACAGTCAGTAATTGTAGAACTACAAAGTGCTTCCTAATGGTAAGTGGAGCTGATAAAATGGACAGTGAGTGTAGAAACAAGGAGGTGGTTTTAATGTTATGGCTGATCAGTGTATATCAGTTGCACCAAGTTAAAGCATGTAATTTATTCTATACAATTAATTTTATACAAATAGTACCTCTTAGCAATGAGTGTCTACATATCTTTAACCATACGCAGTACATCTGAGCTCTGATCAGTTCATAGTACACTGCTTAAATTCTATAAAGTCTGTGGCATAAATCCATTTGGTTTAAATTGGATTCGGAGAGTAATTACCATTTAATTAACCAATCTACAAAAATGAGATTTCAGAGTTTGAATAAATAATCTTCAAAACTTCAAAAACCATCTTCCCACTTCAGCTTTCATTATCCACTCTATAAGAGTAAAGTATAACTGTGTAACAAGGTGTTAACATGAAAACTTGAATTTATATCTTTATTTTCAAGTCTGTGTATGATGTGAAATAATTGCTCCAATTAAGTAATGAAATGATAAATTTATTTGAAGTAAATTACATTAGCACAAAGATTATTTAGCCATTGAGCTGCTAGATCTGTAACAAGGTAGCTGCAATGGAAGTTCATGAATTAAGAGCTGCCGTTTCCCTAAATTGAACCATCAACCGAATACCAGTGTTGACATTAATCACTTCATTTTAACGTGAATGTTGATATAGAGCATATTTGTATCATCACTGAATATTTCATTCTCATTGCTAGGAGGCATTGTCTGTAATGTAAGAGTGCTTAAGTAGAACACAACAATAATTATCCTTTCGCTGTCTCGCTTTCTCTCTCTCTCATATAAACATATTTATACCCCAACCCGCCATACTCTTTGTAGAAAATGCTGTTAAGAACTGTCCATCAATGGTCCTGTTTACATTTTCTTTAATATGCATCTCAGATGATCTAATCACAAGTGCTAGTGGAGATGGATTGTCATTTACACCTAAATTTGTTTGCGTCTCAAATGAGTCCCCAGTGTTTAGTTGTGAATGGATTTTACAATTACTGTGCTGCCAAATATTGACAGTTCATTATCAGTTCTAGGGAAACTCGTGTCAAATCAGCCTAAAACAGACCAATATTATTTAAGCCTGGAGCAAACATGATAAATCATATGTGTGATGCCTTTTCAAAGACGGCTTAATCTCAACAACTGACCTTACTACATATTTCGGCATTTTCAGCCTCTTGAAATAACTGCTGATAAATAAAGAGATGTGGTCCAAGCTGTAAATAGTCAGTAGTTAAAAACAGGGTTAGATCCAGGTGAGAATAATCAAGAGGTCTACAAAACAATCACCACCATAAACAAGAAGTGTCTGGACTGTTTTACAGACTAAACAATAGTCAATTAGTCTCTATTGATTCACATATTGGTGAGCCTTTGGGAACAGAATGAAATTTGAGGCAGACATAATTGGCAGTACTCAATGACTTGCTTATTAGGTACAATAATCGTTTATGGCTAATAAAGTTCTTATCATACGTATAAAGAAGAATAGCCACAATAAAAAAAAAAAAAAACAGGATCAGAAGTTTTGTCTGCACTACAATCACATGCAAGTGCATAAATAAACAATTCATAAAATGTACACAACAATAATAGAGGCCACCGCGTACTATCCTAAATCTGCTGTACCATGACAGAACCTATTTGAGGAGAAAGTGGTTGTGCTCTGAATACCTTCATGTTGAACTATACTATGCATAATTTAATAGATTTATTTTGTATTTCATAATCATCATTCACTCATTAATGACATGTTTTTAATAGTTTGCAATGCAATGCAGCTCCACCACTAAGCATCACTGTTTATCGCAATGCTACCTCCACCCATACCCCAAAAGGATCTGCCTCATTGAGATGCATGTTATAATGCCTTCCTTTTCAAAATGATAAAAAAAACATAACACATAAGGTACCAGTTAATATGATATTTACAGATCAACACAGCCAAAGCAAACTTTAATCCTGTTGAGTTTGCTATACTATGTCCTCTCTCTAATTCAGTTTAGTCAAGTCAAGTCAAATGTATTTTTATAGCGCTTTTTACAATGAACATTGTTTCAAAGCAACTTTACAGAATCCAGGACCAACAGACCAAAAACCCCTATTGAGCAAGCCAAGGGCGACAGTGGCAAGGAAAAACTCCCTTAAAATTACAGAGAATACTTTAAATAAATAGGATTTAAACAAATCATACAAACACAAAATTAAATTGAATTGAAAGTTATAACTAGCAAAAAACAAAACAAAATTGGAGTTCTTCATTGTTCAGTCCAGTCTGTGCTTTCTTGTTAAGCTTTTCTTATGGAAGACATCCCTGTCACCTTTTTTAATACTTTAATTTCAATAACATTAGGTGAGCATTTGGGTCCAAAAGATTAATACAGGGAGGCAAACTTTAAATCTGCTCAAATTTCCTTTCCAAAAATAACTTTCTTAAAAAACACAACAAAAAAGAATAGTTATTATTATGTCAAGAGTAAAAAAATCTTTTTAAAATGTATTTTGTGTATTTCATATTAATTAACAAAATTATTGCAATACATTTAAATTATCATCTTTCATCTTTAATTATGAAGGATCAAACAAATAGCCATGCAGGGGAGTGAAAAAATATGAACGTTTGTCTTCTACAGAGAGGAAGTTGGATAAGGACCTCATAACTGATTCAATAATGACCTCTGCTGGCTGGTTGATGGCGTCTGCACAGAGTAGAGGAATAATGCGATCAGGGTGTGGCTCTCCGTACACAAGGCTGATCCACATATGAACTTCTGCTCACGTGTCGAAGGGTGTGTGTGTCAGTTCACTATCTACAGTTGAGGCGGAGGTCAGCACCAGTAGAGAGGAAGCATAATGCAACTGAGTAAAAAAATTGACATGTTAAAAATCGGGAGAAAAAAAGAGAAAATGCATTAAAAAAATGCTAGATTTACATTTAGCAGACATTTATCCAAAGCAACTTACAGTACTGTGACAGTATATCGTCTAAGCAATTGAGGGTTATGGGCCTTGCTTAAGGGCCCAACAGTGGCAATCTGGCAGTGGTGGGGCTTGAACCAGTAGCCTTTCCATTACTAGTCCAGTACCTTAAACACTAGGCTACGACTGCCTGGAAAATATATTTATATAAAGAAACTTTGTACTGTGTGTCTTTAAATAATATGTGTGGGCTGTAGTTATAATAACAATAATAATAATGTATTTAAAAATAATGTGTGGACTGTTTTTGAAAGCAGGTTATATATATATTTTTTGCAGATATAAAAATCATGCCTATGTAACTCTTTCAAAACTTCAGTACTGTACAAAACAAAACAATTTATCATGACATTAATGGAGCATGGTGAAAGAAAATAAATAGTAACAGTAAATACCTTTCTGTGGGTGCTCTTACTGCACCAGTCACAATCTTGATTTAAGCCATGCAGCTTTCAACCATAAAGCACTGCCACTGTGCTACCTCTTGTGGTTTTGTTGGTAATAAACTGCTTTAAAGAAATTAATCAGTTCTGATCAGTATTTTCTAGGGATGTAACGATACACTCTACCCACAATGCGATACGATTCACGATACGATTTTTTCCCCGATTTTTTTAAACAAAATGAAATTGAAGACAAATTATGACAAAGTTTCCTTTTATTATTTCTCTTTTAAAAAAAATTAAAAATACTGTATTTGTGCTTATCTTTTATTTATCAAAATAATGAATGTCCTTTTATTTCTGATGTAGGTACAAACTATGCAACTTAATGCTTATTGTGTAAAAAAAAAAAAAAAAGTCCAACATTATCTAAATAAATGAATAATATAAATAAATAAAGTATCCTCACATGAATACATTTGGCTAGAAAATCCCCTACCTGGCAACTTTGTGAAGTGCCGTCAACCAGGCGAGGTGAACAGCACCAGTGCCCTCTGCTGTGTAAAGTGAATATCAATTCATCCTAAATGAAAAACCGATTTGAATCGTGGCACATGTGCACCGATTTTTAACTGTCTTCTGGTGCATCGTTACATCCCTTGTATTTTCAATTTAAATGTAGACAGGTTGGTTCTACTGTTGGACATATAAACAAAACAAAGCTTTTGTCAGATATTTAATGCCAGATCTGATTCATATCATAAATACAATTCAAATCATACAAAAGCCTATAAAACAGCTTTGTTTATTTAAATAGCAATGAAGCAAAAGCCTAATAATTCTAAAATCATTTTACAGTAAGCTGCTGCTGTTTACACAAATATCACATGAGTGTGCTGTAACAACAGGAAGGGAAAGAAACGATGCCATTATATTCTCACCACCAACAACAACAAAAAGGTGACATTCAGCAGACTGCAGATATTGTCCTATCACCCTAGAAATGTAATTATATTCTTGTTTAATTTGATTAGTGCTTGGCAGATTTATAAGTTTAAAAAAGCAAGAACATTGTGTTCCAAAAGCTTACACACTTGCAATAAGTAATAATAAATGATATGAGTTCTGAAATATGGTAAATACATTTGCAAACTATGATATATTCTTAAATGTCTGATAAATCTCAATACACTGACAAATCTCATGACTACTAAACAAGATCCAGACTGAGTTTTAGGAATGAATCAAGCATGTTGTGACTTCTCGTACCCTGTTAATGAAAGCACTGTCATATTCAGCAGAACAACCATTGTAAGAATGGCAATGTTTAATTTGTTTGTCAGGTGATCAGTCAGAATAGCTGTGTATTGATTAACAATAAACCGTCCGTTAAACACAACAAATGGACCCAAAATATACCAGCAACATAACATATCTACCTCAACTCTGGTGCCTATCATTCAGGCCAGTGCTGTTCTCTTTATACATCCGTCATCATGTTATTGACAAACGGATGGATGTACCAGATCTGACAAGATCAATTTTCCTTGATCCAAGATTAAGATGAACTGCCCAAAAGCAAATGCAGTTATATTTTTCCACTCATGTATTAATGATACAGTAAATCTAATCTAATGTATAACTTCACATCTCTGCCTACTTATTTAATATTAACCTTTAGAAGAAAAATACACATTGAGTATTATTCACATTCAGGTGTTGTAGGCTATCAAAACTAAATACATTTTATACTGTTCCCAGTAATAATATCCAGATTTTACTTAATTTGCTATTTACCATAATTTGTATTACTTATTCATATTCTCCTCCAGTAGCTCATGTGCGCATCATTTTTCTTTTAAACTAATCATCTTCATCAACTAATTATCCCCCTAATCAGTTCTTATGAATCGGAACTCTTTTGTTTCAGACAATTATTACGAACCTTGTACAAATTCATCTTTTAAAAGGTTAGAAACTAAAAAAAATATTCAAGTATGTTTGACTTGTTCTATATTAAAACTACGATTTGGTCAAGGGCATCAACATATAAAATGAAAAATTGAATCACTGAAGCATATGGAAGTCCAAGTTATGTGATATTCACATATCATTTGACCTTTGTAACAACACAGTGCCTTGAAAAAGTATTCATCAGCCAACCTTATTTCACATTAATAGCTGCCACAGTCTAATACACCTTTTGTATCAGACAAAACAGCAGCTATGAGTATAAATACTTTTGTAATTAATATTAATTTACTGTTATTGTAAATTGTGAATATACATCGTATGTTACATTAAATTAAAAATAAAAAAGGAAAATGCCACTAATAGATCCATTAAAAATTTTTAATTTCATCTGCAATGGACTATATAAGTATAAAGATTAAATTATTTTAAGGCACTGTATGTGTCAAAGGAATAGGCACTGTGTCATGCAGCAATGCATTTGAATAAATGGAGCAGCTACATTATAGCACAAAGAGAAACGAGTAAAAAAGCATGACTTTCTCATTAAATCAGCTAGTTCTCATTTGCTATAAGCAGTCATCGCTCGCTGGGATAAAACATGTATTACTCTTATTACAGCAGTGTTGTGATTGCCTTGACCCACAGCTTTTTTTTTTCATAAAAAATCATAATCTCTTATAGACAAACCAGTACAGTACAGTGGTATAAGTTGAGCTTCATTTAAGGAAAACATATGCAGACATGGGAAGAACATGCAAACTTCACACAGAAATGACCTGGACTGCTCCACCTGGGAATCAAACCCAGGACCTTCTTGCTGTTAGGCGACAGTGTTACCCACAAAGACACTGTGCCACCCTTAAGTACAAGATTTAAAGACAAAAGTAGGATCACTCCTGGGGAAAGGGGAAAAACAAAAGCACACTCAAAAAACCTTTAATCTGTAAAATCATATACACTCAAACACATTGCTAGAATGTAGATCTGAAGGCTGTCTGCATAGCCATGACACTTTAATCTAGACAAAACCAACACTGCTATTAAAAGGTGTTAGTGACTAATGGCAGAGCATTGCTAGGGGCTTAAGTGGTACTTCATAGAGTACTAAACTTCATCTTTAGACGAGCTACCATATTCAGTTTAAAGCCTAAAGCAAACACCAAGCTCAGCAAAAGCAGAGGGGAGACAGGTGGAAGTCATACAGAGCCATGCAAGCCATTTCTTATCTCCTTACACCTAACTCACATGACTCCCATTTTAAACCCACAGAGGATTTTCCAGGGACAATTTGACAGCTATATTGTACAGATGCTGCTTAAAGAGTAGAGAAGTGTTGATAGTCTTGATAAATATGGTATATCTCTTTATCTGGAATTATATCATATCAGCGATGTGTGTGTGTGTGTGTGTGTGTGTGTTTTCTCCAGCTTGCCGTATGGAACAGAATGGATTATAAGCTGATGGTCGCTTCAGCTTGCTGCTCTGCTGCTGGTCATGTAATTAGTGTAATTATTGCAGCCCACTCATGCTAACTGAATGTACTTACACTCCTCCCTCTGCACTTAGAGCTGCTGTTAGAGCAACAGCAGACTGATTATAATGCATAGTCCTGTGGCAACAAGCTGTTACGAAACAAAAACAACAAATTGCATGCTGTGAATGTCAAAAAGGATCAATTCAGTGTGTAAGTGTCCAAGCTACAGAAAACAGTTATTCTCAGGAAATGTTTAGCTGTAGTCAGTATTCACTGCAGCCCCAACCACAAAGCTACA